>NC_057825.1:70205732-70508763 GCF_910594005.1 Cervus elaphus | reverse complement strand
AAAGCAAGGTCAGAGGCCCTTGACTCACCAGGGAAACTGAATCTCTTCCAAAAAAGGAAGAGTCTCTTCTCTTCTAAAGAGTCTCAGTCTCTTCTAAAACACTTGTGCTGACTGACAATCTGGAAGATGTTTGCACATTCATGAATGCTTACTTCGAAATTGCAGTCTTCTGCAACTCTATGGTTTCCAAGAAAATTATATTGTTTCTAACGGCTTAGCCAAATGGTTTAATTGTTCTTCCATTTGACAGCTTCACTCAGTTTTCATTTTATGAGGCAATAAATGTTTCCTACTAGCTGGTTTTACTCAGCACATTTAGATGAACTATTTATTACTAAGCATACAATATATGGTAGGAATAAAAAAATCCACATGTTTTTCTAAGATGTAACATGAAAATGTTTTTAAAAAACTCACTGTGGCATTTACCTTCTAATAACCACCTCTTTAAGTTATTTTTCAGTTCATCACGTGTGGGAAGATTACATGTGTTGTGTACCAAGGTTCATATGTGTGTTGTGGGTTATGTATTAAAGTCCTGGTAAATATAATTACGAATGCATCAAAGGTAGTTAAGCTACGTGGTTCTGATTAGGTATATTGCCAAACTGTATTAATAGCTGGCAGTATGGGGGAAAAATCCTCTGACTCCTCAAGATTCAGTTGACTGTACATTATTCTAGTCTCTGAAACTGACAAACCATTTTGAATAAAGGATTATATTTCATTACCTAAAACTCTATTCTTTTCTTGATACACAATAAGCTTCAACTAACACTGTGTACAGTGACTAAGGCTGGCAGGTACATGTGTATCTAGTTTCATAATTATTCTCATTATTCTTTTCGTAAACAATAAGCACAGCAGCCTAGAGTCAGGCTTTCCCAGGGTCTCAGTACCTTGGCGTCATTCACAAAGCTGTTTCCCTCTTTGCAGCTCAGATTTCCTTTAGGCCCATGCGAACACCTGTCCTTGGTCCACACAATTGTGCAGCCAGCAGGCGGAGGGACACTTGGCACAATGGCTAGCTCAAAATAGGCACTCGCGGTCTCTCTACAGAGTGCTGAGGTGGGGAGCCTAGAAGAAGCTGATCTTGAATTAAAACTCAAAGCATCTCAGTCTCGCCAGCACCCGCATGCCGACTCTGGCCACCACAGTGAGCTTCCTGACTGACTGACCATCCCCAGCTCTCTGGCTCCACCTGCTCGTTGACCACCGCTGCCCCTTGCCTACACCCTGCTCTGGGACTGCACCGCGCATGACTGCATGCTGCTTCCCGGTCACACTCTGCTCCTCACGGTACTTGGCTTCCTAAAGATGATCTACTTGTGAGATACCTTACTCCCGATCCACACTCTGCTTTCTGCTTATGCATACAGTTTCCAATGACTACGTCCGGTTCGGTGACCCTGTACCGCTCCCTGGCTAAATACCCTGCTACCAAAATGCATTCTATTCCGCGCCAGCATTCTATAACCTGAGGACATCCTGCTCCTTCACTATCCCTGAGACCTAACTACACTCTGCGGCTCGGCTCCCCCGCTTCCTGCCGACGCGGACCTTGGTGACAACACTGCTCTGTGATGGCGCTCAGCTGCCTGCTCCATCGTGCTCCCCTCCTGCGTCCCGCCCTCTGACTGCCCTCTGCTCCCTGCTGACCCCCTCCTCCCTGAGAGCACTTTGCTTTTGGACTGCGTTCTGCCCCCCGACTGCACTCTTTGTGACTACATTCCGCCACCTGACTACACCCTGTTCCTGGAGTCCGCCTGCTCCCGATGACCCGCTCTTCCACGGCTGCATTCAACTGCTTGACTGCCCCCTGCTCCGTGGCCGCACCCGGCTCCCTGACTACCCATGCGCGCCGACTGCACTCCCACCGGCTTCATGGCCGCACGCAGCTCTCCGAGCACATCCTGTCCCTCACCATGGTCAGCTCCCGCAGCCCAATCACGCTGCACACTTTGACTTTGCTCTGCTCCCTATACGACCCCAGTCCTTGACCACCCCCTGCGCCATGAGCACATCCTGCTCCCTTACCCACTCTGTCCAGCAATCAGCTTCCTTTGCCCACTCTGTTCCCTCATGGTGTTAACAACACCCTCACTGCCTGCTTTCTTTCCGCTTAGGCCTGTGTTGTTGGCAGTTCTTGGCTAACCTGACTCTCAAAACTGTCATTCTATAACACGTATATTTTTTTTCATTCTGACCTTATCTAGTTTAGTGATGGGTAGATAGCAAATAGTTTAGGCATCGTAGGCCATGAATTCTCTTTGGCAACCACTCAACTCTGTAGTTATTGTTCAAAAGCAGCCGAAGACAATGTGAAAACAAATGTTTGTGGCTGTGCCCCACAAAATAAGCTCTTTTTATGCAATCAGGCAGTGGGCAGGATTGGGTCTGTGGGACTTAGTTTGTTAGCCCCTGGTCTAGAGTATTTTTTAATCTCTGGTAGGGGACTTAGTACATTCTTATCACCATTTTTACCAACTTAACAGAAAGCAAAAACTTTCTTGTATTCTGCTTTAAAAAATGAAGGCAGATCAATAATTTATATAGGTTCAAGGCAAAAGCAAATGGGTGGGGACTGAAAATTATCCAATAGGAGTCTTTTATTTTTCAGGTAAAATTAAATTATTTATCCTAGTGTCTTTTGTTTCCTAAAGTAAACTCAGCTTAATGTTAGAAGAACTATTTTTTCCCAGACTCAGTAAAAGAAAAACCCTGAAACATCTAACAGTCTGTGAATGAGAGCTCACTTGCAGTAACGGATGACCACGCGTACAAGGTCACGTAAAGCCTCTGAAAAGGCAGCAGTGGTGTCACAGTGCCTTTTTCCACCTCTTAAACAATACTTGTAATTCCACAGTTAATTATATTCCTGCAAGAATGTTTTGGACTTCCAAGGGAAACAAGTTAGGAACCACAAGCTAGCTTACCACAAGTTACATAACTCTCAATGTGAATGTGTTTCACATCCTGTATAAAGTTTTAAGTTAAACAAGAAAAGAAAATATGAATGCTTGAGGTTGAGTACTTGGGGACAAACTTTATATTTCTAATCAGGGGTTTATGTCAATTGCAACCTTTGAACCAACTCTTCAATATAAAGTCAGTCACATTATTCCCTAGCTATGAAATCTTGAGCAGTTTATTGAATGCTCTAAGCCTCCATCTTTATATCTCTAAAATGGAATAGTAATAGAGTAATAAATCGGATTGGATACACAGTAAGGTCTTAACAAGTCTAAGCTTCTCTGATTACAATTATCTAGGTCATTGGGGATGTTAGTAACTTTCACACAAAGGTTATATATAAATGTGGCACTCATATAAATTCTGGCATTTTCTGAGTAGTTTATAGCTTTAAAATTTTCTACTAAATTGATTGAAATGTAATCTCTATACAATCCTGGGAGCAGATAGTATTAGCCCTGATGTATACATAAGGAAACTGAACTTCAATAAATCTGAATGGTTTTCACAAGTTCGTTTAGTTTTTTAGTAATAGAACAATTCAGTTCTTCTCAAGTAGAAGAACCATTGAGTTCTTCTCAAGAGATATAAATATCTTGAAGAATCAGTTACCTACATCAATCACATCTAGGGGCTTTGTAGGGGAAATACATCTCTCAAAATGCTAGACTTGGACCAACGTTAACTCAACGTCAGTTGTTTCTAATGTATCCTGGGAAACTTGGGCTTTTTCCTGAGAGGTTCAGCCTGGCACAGAGAAATTCTGTTTACAAGAATAGTACTTTTATTCACTCTTTAATGCTTGAAAGAACTTCACATGAGGAAAATCCCTTTATTCAACAATTTGAAATATGACTTAAAATAAATTTTTGCAGATGGCACTGTGTGGTTCCATTCCTACTTATATCTTCACCTTCACGTTGATTCTTTTCTCTTCTGTGCTCCCTGTGCATCTGAGCTGGAGGGGTCTCAGTTCCTCAAACTCTCCTACTCCTAAGTCTTCCAACAGCAATTCTGTCCAGTTGAAAACAAACCATTATTCCCTTGCAATTGCCATTAATGCTTTATATTTCAGCACACATATCATTTCCTTAAGAAAGCAATTTATGTGTCCTGAGACTAAAGTTAAGGTATTATAACTTTTAAAATTATTATATTTATATTATAATTATTTAAATGTCAGCCTGAAAGTATTTACCTTTTGCCTGTCTTCCTCAATATAAGTCCCACTGAGGCAGGAATCATGACTCTCTTGCTCACTGCTCATTTCTCAGTATCTATCATATACTCTTCCCTCAATTAATATTTGATTGAGTTGATTTCCTATTCTGGGGCAAGTAACCAATATCACATCTTTTTCCTGAGAAAATCATGATAAGGGAGTACATTGAGAGGGCACAACGGTGCTATAAACCTGATTGAGGTTAGAGAACAGTAAGAGGAAAGGTCATAGAAAGGGGCTGTTTCAGAAACTAAAGAAAAACACAACCCATTCACTAATTTACATTTCTTTCCACCCTTAGTAGAACACAGTGAATTTTCCTTTTCTCTACACAGCATACTTACATGGACTAGGAATAAGAACATGATTGTCAGATATCAATGCAGATGGCTGAATGGTAGCTACCACCCATGGGAAGTACTGGAAAAGAACCAAAGATCACAGTCCTGAGAAGGTCAAGGTGAAGTCTCATATTCAAAGAATCAGGGAGCAATCCTGGCCTCAGGGGTTCTGAGTACAGTGGTGTGTGTTGTGCATTTAACACAGCTCACGAGGGGACATAAATCATATATATTTGCAGCTATCGCCTATTTAAGTGGGCTTTTAGATATCCTTTTGCTTTAATTATTCCAGGGAGGACAGTATGTAGGTCCCAGTGGCAAAGACTCCTAAGATGAGGAACTGATGCATTAATTAACATTTTATCAGGTCACATTCAACAGAGCCCTAACTTTACCAAGTAAAGAATTAATTTACACCTACAAGATGTATGCATTTTGGGACTGGGGCAGCTTGTTGAGAAAAATATCAAGGACTGAGACTATGTTCCTGTTTCATCATCTCTATTTATAAGATAAGCTGGGACTTAGATGGTTTGAGTTAGGTATATTTTCTTCTTAAAATAACAGTGGAGTACCTTAGTAAAGGAAGAATAGAGATAGTATTAATAGATGTTGGGTAGGCAGATAATAATGGTTGCCATACTTAGGGTTACATCTAAATGTAGGACTGCAGCTGGTGCTTTCTGGCAAGTGATGAGGTTTGAACACTGAGTCTGGGCCAACTACACTCTAGATCTAATTCCTAAACTGGTCTATCATAAGTATGGGTCTGTCATTTAACCAGCATGCAACTTCAAAATACTGATTTTTAAGGTATTAAAGAATGGACAGAGGTGAAAGGAAAGAGGACAAAAAGCATCTCTTTTTGAATGAGATGCTTAAAACAGATCATAAAATAAAAAGGCTTAGAGAATCAGTAGTTAGAATAAAGAGAATAATAACATTTAATTTTCAAAATAGTAAAAGGACTTATCTAGGTGTGGGTGGTAAGAAGGAGCATGCACTCATGTTGGGCCAATAGTTATTATACCTAATACTAGACTACTTTATTTCAACAGAACCTGCAGAGACTAGGCTCACTGAATAACAACATCTAATTATATCAACAGGGATATCACTATATTTTGCATAATGGGCTAGTTTCAAGCAAGAAATTTTGTGCCATACTTGGGATTAGCAATCCCTTTAAGAGGTACATGTGTATTCTTTTTCATAAGAAATATAGAAGCTGCTAAGACACCAAATGGGAATGAATTTAAAGTTTTCTATTTTATTTAAATGACTCAATCATTCAGATTTTCCCAGGGAGAAAAATGTCTCTAGGATAAATGGTGAGTTAAATTCTTTTATATGTAATAACTATATGTAATAACAACTAACCAGATCTTTTCTAATATATTGTCTCTTTTGAATTAAATTATTCCCACTAAATAATTATGTACTTTTGGGTGCTTCATGTTGCAACTAGCACATCTAAATTAAAAGAATTTAATTTAGAAACATAACTATTTACATAACTCTCTTTAGTGTCTTTCTTCAGGTTCCTTTCTCTTTTATTTCTACTTTTTCTTTATCACATTCCCTAAGAAGAGCAGTAGTGAGAAATTTGGACCTAGTAGAAACTAGAGAAAATTACTCAGTCTTTCTGAGATTTCATTTTCTTATCTGCTGCTGGAAGATAGGAAGTACCTCCCCTGGTTAGAAGGAATGACTGGAGAAGTAAAATGCATGTATAATATCTAGCAGATCCTGACACATAGTAGGTGCTCAGTAAAAGTTAGTTTCTCAATCCCATCTCTCTTCTTTCCCTCCATCTCCATTTCTTTCTTTATTTTCCTTAGGTATGCAAAGTGTTAAGCCATTCCTCTTAATTTTGTAGACTATCTCTTCTCACATCTCCCCCCGCCATTTTTTTGTTTTTGTTTTCACCCAGTTGCACCTTAAACACTATTGTTAAATTCAACCATGACCTGAGGGCTGAATTTGAGAAAGTGATTAAAATTCAAGAATAACCTCACTTGGAGATATGAGAATTAAAACTTTTAAAAACATTAGGCTCCCAGGAATGCACTAAAACCAATCCAGCGAGAAATGACCTGCTGGCAGTCAGTCCAAGGATCCTCAGGAGGATCTTGTTTCCCATGCTTATGCTGGCTGGGTCAATGTTATCCATATTCAGGTGCAAACATAAAGAGAGAATCATTTTCTGCATGGGGGCAGTGCCTATGGCTGCTCTACATGGGGAATGAGAAGTTGCCATTCCCATTGAGATGAGGAATTTTGAGTGTTAGAATTATCTAATATTGCCTCAGTTAGGCTTATAGGATTTAAAACAGAGCTTTGTAACTCATTTGATCTCAGCAGGACAAGCTCATTGGAAATATAACATCTGTTCACCTAATGCTTGTCTCCTCATGTAAGTCTCATTGTCTGATTGCTTGAAGTAAGTCTTAAAACTTTCAAGCAAGTAAACCCAAAAATGTGCATGTACACAAGTATCATGCTAGAATTATATCTATACCTTTCACTATACTACAAAATTCTCATTATCTGACAGGATCCATTGCCTCATTATTTAACTTCTCTTCTCTTAACCAGGCAGAACAATTTTCCTTGTGTGCATCTACTTATCTAAGAATTAAATAGCAAGTATCTTTGATGCTTCAGGTGCTATGATAGGCAATAGAATAAAAGTGGTGGAGGAAAAGAGACACATTCATTGCCTGTCATAAAATATAGATATTAAACAAATGGTGACACAGAGGACACAGTGTCCTTCTAGAATGAGACCTTGTCACACATACATCCTTTCTTTCTGATAATAGGCATCATCCCTTGGAGGAGAGGTCATGTCTCTCTGACTGGACCCATCACATTATTCCATATTTCTCTAACCACAGAGACTGGTACAGAGTTGGGCATGTGTCTAACTGGCTCAAAAGTATCCTTCTTCTGGATTTTTCCAACTATAAACAATGAAGAAGAGCTCAGAAAATTTTGGCTGCCATGATGCCCACCAGATGAAGGTTCATTTGAAGTAGGAAAAGATAAAGTAAAGCACAAACAGACATAAACTGAATATAAATGAAAGTAATGAAATCCTACTAGTTTTGTCCTTGCTTACAGAACCCAAAGTCCCTGGAGGTCATCTGGTTTCTATATGGTCTTTTTAGATTCTGGAAAGTGCCCAGATATTATGCAATATTCATGCCATGTAATCTCGTTTTAGTTACATTTCTGTCACATGCAATGAAAAACATTCTTACCAATGAAAAAATATAAATACATGCTTACTAAAGGTGGTAATTGTTTTAAAGAAAATATTTGGCCCAGGAAGGTTTAAAATAGAGGGAGTCATCTCATCAAAGAGGGCAGGAAAAACTATCCTAAGGAGGGACATTTCAGCTAATATCTGAAGGATGAGTCTGTGTTAACTAGTAAGGGAGGGAGAAGGAAAACAAGTGCAAGACACCCTGTTTGAGTTCCTGATGAGATGCTGACCTGCAGACCCAAATGGTCAAGGGTCAAAGCACAGACTCAGGGGACATGTATTTCCTGCTCAGGGTTATAAACATTAAACAGTCCCTCACACACACATATATATATATATATATATATCAAACTTAACTTGTGGATAATTTTGATCAGCTGGCATTGTATTATAAATTCATTGATAACCAGAACTATATATCTTCATAATCATTAGTAATAGCCACTCTCCTATATAGCTTATGGGGAAGCTAAGTGACCCTATGACTATGAAATAAATATAGCAAAGTAAAATATGAATGAAAAAAAAATACAGCAGAATGGAGTTTTGCTCCATTTACATAGCCATAAGAGCTGAAAAGAAAATCTGTGCACCACAAGACTTAATTAGGATAGGTGACTCTACCACTTAGAAAAATGAGTGATTACTTTGCCTGAATTTAGTTTGCAAACACAAATATTTGATTGGTATCTAGGGCATTCCTAAGAAGTGGATAGATCAAAAATTGATAGATCAAAGATAAAAAAAAAAAGAAAGTATAATTATTATTTTTTTATGTTTCAGAAGTAAGATGATAGCGCAAAGAGGGAAATAAAATAATGGGTATCCCTGTTTAAAATATTTATATATCTTTCAACACATATATTTTTCTCTTTAAATTCTAGAGGCCTATGGCCATAGTCACGTACTACAGGGAACAGATGTTAGTGATGATTTAGTGGGAATAAATATATCCAGAAAGAAAAATAAACATTAACCAATAGCATTATGTAAAAATTTAAGAAAAAAATTATAAACCCCAGTTCACTTATATTTTATTGCCTAGGAAAAGTCATCAATGCTTATAAAAACATGGCTTTACATAAAGCTACAGTCATTTAAAGAATAATTTACTGGTACTTTGCAGAAAAAAAGGATTAAAACAAAATTACAGCAACGCCATTTCATTGGAAGGTGTAGCGATGTGCATCGTGTTAAAGTACAGGAAATCTTGCTCATTCTGGCTCAGCCTGTTTCCATCAGTGGGAAATGACTGACTAGCTCACACTCAAGATTAGCTGCATGCTAAATTAAGGAACCCCTTCAATTATTACTCTTATCCATATTCCTAACACAGCTTATTAACTGCATATTTCTAGGTTCAATGTCTATATTTAGTACTGTAATCTTCTTTATTAAACATTTCTTCTAGTAAAGGGAATAAAGTAAATGAACATGTCACTAAACAATAGATGTTAGAATTTTTCCAGTCCATTCTCCTAAATTATTTATGAAGTGATTTTTTTTTTTTTTTAAATCACTTAAGGGATGGAAGAATCAGGGAGTTTAGGTTTCCTTAGGGCAAAAAGAAAGGAAACAGAAAAAACCGAGCAAAACCTGCCTCTTACATGGAGGTGGTTTGCTTCCTTTGAAGTCCTTGTGAATCTTGCTTAGTATTGCTAATTGAGAACTCTCATTAGCATTAGAAAGCCTTAATTAAACGTTTACTCCCTTGTGCAGGGTACCACATCACTTTTGAATTTTGTAGGTCGAGCCCTCTGCGTTACTTGTAGTTGAAGATGCCTAGTCTTCTGCTTGATCCACAAGCCCTTAATCCTCTGGCCCCTGTCTACTTCACCAATCTCATCCTTACCAACCTCTTCACCGAACATTCTCACCCTGTAACTAATTACTTTCAGATTCCCAAACAGCACAAGCCTCTTTTCCTCTCAGGGCTTCCTGAACACTGTTATTGGCTTACGACACCTCCTTCCCTCTCTTTCCTTCTTTCTCTTAACTCCTGTTCTCTCTTACAAACTCACAACCAACACAACTTTTTCAGGAAGCCATTACTGATATCACGAGGTTGGGTTAGGTGCTGCCCCTGTATATAATCTCCTGACATCGTGTGCTTAGCCCTGACATAGACCTTTGTAAGCCCTTTGTACTGTAAGTGAACATTTTATTAAGTGTTCTAGTGCCTGGTACAGTTCATATAATAAACATCCACTAAATATTTAATGAATAAATAGGTCAAAAAATGAATTACAAGTGAAAAACCTATGAACCAGAAAATCGAGTTACTCATTCCTTAATAAAATGGCAAAAAATAGTTGAATACGCTAAATAACACTGATATTTTCAAAATATCTTGTCTAGTTATCTCTAAACCAATTATTTGTACTTCTATTTATTATATTGGTACCTTTTAAAAGCCCTCCCTTTCATAAATCTTTTAAACACAATTAAATTGACACTAACTTGTATTTAACTCATCTGTGTATTTGACCTGCAAAAATCATATTCATTTAACACTCATTTAAAAAAAGAAACAACACATTCATTTTCTCTAAAACAAGCAGTTTTAAAATGATACCTTGCTGAAAGCTGATAACTGTCTTGATTATTCTAATCGAGACCAATTGAACAAACAATTCATTTTGAAAAATGGCAGGTGACCTCATAACTTTTCAATTAGTTATCTGTGATTATATATTATTCAGAGTAGATTCTACTTATAATTATAGAATTTTGGTTTGCAGGAACTTAGTAGTCAGCTAGTCTGGGTAGAACTTATAGTTCAAGTTCATCTACTTATCTGCTTCATCTCTCAAGACTGTTTATAGCTTTACAGTTTCACAGCACAGTTTGACTCAGTGCCAAGGAGGTGGATGAACCATGTAAGATTACACCGGCATGGGAGAAACCCACAACTCTGTGCTTCTCCCTCCGGTACAATTTAAATGGAGTCACCCATTTAAATTGCTCCAGAGAAGCAGGTGCTGACTCTACTTCCTCATTCTGCTCAACATTCAATAGATGAAATACTTACTCCATTTGATAGGAAAATGTTACATTTCTACTTCTTGCTATGGTCAACATTTAATAAATTAGGCTTTGATAGTAGTTGCTCAACCATTTTTTCACCATTTTTCCCATGATGCTTTTGTTTTAATTTTTCAGTTCTCTGAGGCCTATTTGCTAATTGAATTGAAGAAGTTAGTAAAAATGAAACCAGTTTTAGTTTAACAAAACTAAATACCAGTTTGAGTTTTTGTAAAAATATTGGAGAAATGATTATTCAAAAAGAATTATAATTAGAGAGGTAATTAAGAGTAAATAAATATTACTTTCCCCTCCTGATTTTACTTTAAATTGTTGAGAGTCAATCTAAGAGTTATTCTTTTGTTTAGAAAAGATGCAAGCTTTTGCTAAGGTAATTTCAGGAGTCAAGACTTGTGAGATGCAATGAGACATGGACTCAAAAGTAGTTCAAAAAGATACTTTGATAAAGATCTGTCAAGTGGCACATTAATAATGCATTGGGATATTATAGTAAATATGATAAAAGCCACTTTTCTCCTAACTGACTTAACTGGAAATAGAAAATGGACACTGATATTATGAAGGCTAGTTATTTACTAAATTATGGAGATGGTGGAAAGTCACCCAAACTATTAGTTTTCTTGTCTATAAAAATGGAGAGAATAACACCTTGCATGTGGGCTGTATTAATTATAACATATGGAGCCCTTAAACAGTGACTAGCATATATTAGGCTTCAAATCATAGTGGCTATTTTTATTACTAGCATCTTAATGTAGTATTTGTTGAGTGTGTATTGCTAGACCAACTGCATTATAATTACCAAAGTGAACTTAAGAAAAAAATGTTCCTGAGTTACAACCCAGAGACCCCAATTTAGAATATTAGGAAACTAGACCTAGGACTTTAAGTTTTTAAGAAATATAATTGAAAAATCATTTTTATTTATCATATTAACTGAGCACTGCTGTATTGAATGAAACAACTCAGTTTTTAATAAGGTGAATAGGGTGTATATGATCACAGTTATTGTGGCATCTCAACTTCCTACTTATTCTTATGAGATTATGCCAACCATTTTATATAGCCTCACTATGTTGTGGTTAGTATGATCATTTGTATTCTCATGAATCCATAGGGTAGACTAACCTTTTCTCTGCTTATAAATTGCACCACAGGCACTGAGTAAATCATATTCTAATGAACTATTTTTAAAAACTGTTGTAAGATGCTTGTAATATATTAAACTATATGATTTTAGAGTTAACTTCAAAAGAAAGAAACAAAAAAGCTTTGGTAGTGCTTTAGCTTGCAATTTAAGTGTTTCCAAGGTGTACCTTTGACCTACATACTCTGTACAACTGACCCAGGTATTATAACTAAAGTATAAACTTCTCAGTGTAATGTCTGCTAAATGCTTAGACTGCTCTTTTCTAGGGCCTAGGAGGCATCAATTTAAAAGAGGTGTCATTTGGAAGAACTAATATATATCTTGTGGCAGTAGAAGTCTCTGCCACCTCATGGGGTTGGGGAAACTCAACTGTGAGAATTTCATAGAATTATCCAACATTGTACAGACCCTGTGAAAGCAATTATCCATTAGCATATCTGCCCTGGTCCTGAGGAAAAAAAGAAAAAAACAAACAAACAGTTAACACTAATGAAATTGTAAGCATCAATTAATTATTCCTTTTGTTTTAATAGCCAAGAAGAAGTGTGCCATCAACCAATTTACTAAGGGGACTCCTCTCTTGTTGGTTTTACTCTTATTATCATTACCTTTCATATCAGTGATTGCATCAGCTACCTTCAGCTTCCACTGACTGAAGCCTCAGAGGCAACTGCATCTGAACGTGTTCAGCTGAATGTACAATTAGCTTATTGTCAAAAAACCACAGTACCCAGATCATATGTTAATACAAAGAAATCTGGATGTTTCCCTCCTAACGCCCACCAGGCCTTAAAGGTCAGCATGGAGTTCAAGAAATTTCTAACACCATTCCTTTCTCTCAAATTAACTTCAGCTCTGAAGTATCCAAGGGGATCTAGAGTATTAATTTTAAAGTATTCTCAATGAAATAGGGTTTTATGAGGCTGAACAAAGATCAAATTCATTTCAACCTATTTTCAGCCAGGCAGGATGGTACAAGAGGTTAAGTATTCTAGGTTTTAGTCATACCAGGATCCTCCTACTGGTTTTTTGAACAGAAATGTTTTGATCTCAAAGTGATCTTTGAGATTATTTCAAATACCTCAATTAAAGTGACCTTTGGTAAACATTTATAAGTAATACTCCTCATTTTTCAGATAAGTAAAAGTTGAAATTGAAGAGAATAAATTATTTGCCTAAAATCTTACAATTAGAACCCCACAGTCCAGATTCCTATCTTGTACTCCTTCTAAATCGTGCATTTTTTAAGTAAGACTGTTCTAAGAGAGGGAAGTTGTACCTTTGCAATTTGCCTCCACATTACAGAATATCAGAGAAAAACCTCCAGGATTTTTCTCCCATTCTCTCCAGGCTTTGCACAAATTTATTATTCTATTTCAATGATCTATTAGAAAACAATATGATTGAGATTCTCTGGTAGTTCCCCACAGCTAAAAAATACCCATAATTTTCCTGATATCTTTCTGGACCCAACACTCACTCTTGTGAGATCTAGGAGTTATAAGTGTATGTTTTATACTATCATCTTCTTAAAAGGCATAATAAATGTCATTAATTAATCAACTACAAATAATAAGTTTAGTAGAATGAAAACAAAAGACTTAACTCAGTTATACCATAGGTTCCAAACAAGATTTCAAAAACAATTTTGTGGTGGAATAAAAATATATGACATTGTTGGAGGGTTGTTTGTTTGCCTCAATGTATTTTGTACAATAAACCTGAGAAATCTTATTACATTTTCTTCTTAAGATAACACATTGTAATCAGAAAATGCATTTTAAAATGCAAGTCAAAAAAAAAATAAAATGCAAGTCAAAAACATATGGATATCACTAATTTGCACACACATATGAATTAGCACAATATTAACTAAGAGAAAAATCTTGGGTAAAGTGACCTCATGGGTTGAAGATTAGAAGAGATGTGACTGTAAAAAAAGAAAAAAATAAGTAAGTCTGGGACAGTGTAAATACCAAAGGAAGCCTCTGTGCCACTTATTAGGGGCTCCTAATCGCTTCAAAGATCAAGATGGACAAGAAAAAGAAGGCAAAAAGATCTGTCAAGCAAAAGGGGAGGTACTTCTTTACTTTCACAGCTTTCTCTAGAGACAAACATAAATGGCACTCATGGAAATAGGATGAGAATTCTAAAATAGTTCTAGCAACTAAAATGACAAGCATATGTCTTGTCATGATATTCAATCAAATCACGTTGTTAATGGCATTTATACTCATTTATCCAAAAAGAGGAGGAGATTCTGCATCCCACATCTCTGTGAAGGTCTGCTTTTCTCTTAGATCTCCAGGGTTTACAATGTTAGGCGGGTAATCCATCTAGTCAAAGCTATGATTTTCCCAGTGGTCATGTATGGATGTGAGAGTTGGACTATAAAGAAAGCTGAGCACTGAAGAATTGATGCTTTTGAACTGTGGTATTGGAGAAGACTCTTGAGAGTCCCTTGGATTGCAAGGAGATCAAACCAGTCCATCCTGAAGGAGATCAGTCCTGAATATTCATTGGAAGGACAGATGCTGTAGATGAAACTCTGATCCTTTGGTCACCTGATGCGAAGAACTGACTCATTGGAAAAGACCCTGATTCTGGATAAGATTGAAGGCAGGAGGAGAAGGGGACAACTGAGGATGGGATTGTTGGATGGCATCACCAACTAGATGAACATGCATTTGAGCAAGCTCTGGGAGTTGGTGATGGGCAGGGAATCCTGGCATGCTGCAGTCCACAGGGTTGCAAAGAGTCAGACACGACTGACTGGCTGAACTGAATCTCTTCATATTACATTAAAAAATCACTGAGTCATCCCACAGGTTTTCAACACATTTCACTTTTCACTAAAACGTCCATAAAAATAAATTCTACAGCAAATTTTCCTACTCTGTTCAATCCACCTCACCTCATGTCTTTAACCTCACAATAAGAGGTGAGGTTATCTTGGTGCCTTATCTTGGCTGACAATAACCTATATGATAGACAGATCCATGCCTTCTTTTCTGAAGGTTCTCCATTCTGCCAACTTGCTTGTTAATTTGGCTAATCTAGCCTTGGTTTTTTTTCTCAATCACATTAAGCACATTCTTGCTTTGGGGCCTCTTCACTGGTACTCTCTTCCCACTGACCTTAGGAGGCTAAAGAATACAGTGGATAGGGGCATGGGTTCTGTGACTGGAAGGTACTGGTTCATATCCTGGTTCTGTTGCCCACTTTTTGCTACAGCTTAGTAGGTGATTTTATATAGGTTGCTCTGCATACCACTTGGAACATTAAAGAGCACACATAAAGAGCTTGATCAATGATAGCTATCACCATTGTTGTAGTTATTATTACTTACTTTTACATAAAGCCTAATTCTTGCCATTTACATCTCAGTTTACATCTCACCTCTTAAAACAGGCCTCACCTTACCACAAACATAGCCCCTATTACTTTTCACACAACAAGGTACTTTTCCCTTCATAGATCATAGCATTGACATGGTGAAGGCGTTTGTATAACTCAATGAAGCTAAGAGCCATGCCTTGTAGGGCCACAAAAGACACACAGGTCAAAGTGAAGACTTCTGACAAAATGTGGTCCATTGGAGGAGGAAATGGCAACCCACTCCAGTACTCTTGCCTGGAGAAACTCATGGACAGTATAACAAGATAAAAAGATATAACACCAGAAGATAAACCTCCCCAGTCAGGAGGTGTCCAATATGCTACTCAGGAAGAGCAGAGGGCAATTAATAATAGCTCCAGAAAGAATGAAGCAGTTGGGCTAGAGCAGAAATGATACTCAGTTGTGGATATGTCTGGCGGTGAAAGTCCCATGTTGTAAAGAACAATATTGCATAAGAACCCAGAATATTAGGTCCATGAATCAAGGTAAATTAGATGTGGTCAAGAAGGAGATGGCAAGAGTGAACATTGACATCTTTGGAAGCAGTGGACTAAATTGGATAAAAATGGTAGAATTTAATTCATATGACCATTATATCTACTAATGTGGGCATAAATACCTTAGAAGAATTGGAGTAGCCCTCATAGTCAACAAGAAAATCCAAAATGCAGTACTTGGGTGCATCTCAAAAGCAGCCAAATGATCTTGGTTTGTTTCCAAGGCAAACCATGCAATATCACAGTAATCCAAGACTGTGCCCCAACTACTGTTGCTGAAGAAGTTGAAGTTGACCTGTTCTATCAAGACCTACAAGATATTCTAAAACTAACATTAAAAAACAAAAACAAAAAACCCAAAACATCATTTTCATCATAGGAGACTAGAATACAAAGTGAGAAATCAAGAGATGCCTGGAGTAACAGGCAAGTTTGGCCTTGGAGTACAAAGGCTAACAGTTTTGCTAAGAGAACATACTGGTCATAGCAAACACCCTTTTACAACAATCCAAGAGATGAATCTACACATAGACATTACCAGATGGTCAATACCGAAAGCAAATTGATTATATTCTTTGCAGCCAAAGATGAAGAAGCTCTATAGGGTCAGCAAAAACAAGACCAGGAGCTGACAATGGCTCAGATCATTAGCTCCTTATTTCAAAATTCAGGCTTAAAATTGAAAAAAAGTAGGGGAAACCACTGGGCTGTTTAAGTACAACCTAAATAAATTTCCTTATGATTATGCAGTTGAGGTGATGAATAGATTCAAGGGATTAGGTCTAGTAGACCTGAAGAACTATGGACAGAGGCTGATAATACTCTATATCATTTGGTGACCAAAACCATCCCAAAGAAAAAGAAATGCAAGAAGGCAAAGTGGTTGTCTGGACGGTTTACAGATAGCTGAGGAAAGATGAGAAACAAGAAGCAAAAGGCAAGGGAGAAAAAAAAAAGGGGGGGTGGAATACTTAACTGAATGCAGAGGTCCAGAGAATAGCAATGAGAGGTAAGAAGGCCTTCCTAAATGAACAAAGCAAAGAGATAGAGGAAAACAATAGAATGGGAAAGACAAGAGATCTCTTCAAGAAAATTAGGTGTATCAAGGGAATATTTCATCCAAGAATAGACATAATAAAGAAAAGAAATAGTAAGTACCTAACAGAAGTAGAAGAGATTAAAAAGTAGTGGCAAGAATATACAGAAGAACTATACAAGAAAGGTCTTAATGACCCAGATAACCATGATGGTGTGATCACTCACCTAGAGCCAGACATCTTAGAGTGTGAGGTCAAGAGGGCTTTAGGAAACATTGTTACAAACGAAGCTAGTGGAGGTGATAGAATTCCAGCTGAGTTATTTCAGATCCTAAAAGATGATGCTGTTAAAGTGGTGCACTCAGTATGTTAGCAAATTTGGAAAACTAGCAGTGGCCAAAACACTGGAAAAGGTCATTTTTCTTTACAATCACAAAGAAGGCAAATGCCAAAGAATGCTCAAATTACTGTAGATTCGTGTTCATTTCACATGCTAGCAAGGTTATACTCAAAATCCTTCAAGTTAAGCTTCAGCAGTACATGAAATGAAAACTTCCAGATGCACAAGATAGGGTTAGAAAAGGCAGAGGAACCAGAGATCAAATTGCCAACATTTGCTTGATTATGGGGAAAGCAAGGGAATTACAGGAAAACATCCTCTTCTGCTTCACTGATTACACTAAAGCCTTTGTGTGTATCACAACAAACTGTGGAAAATTCTTAAAGAGTTGAAAGTACAAAACCACCCTACATGTCTCCTGAGAAATCTGGTGTGGGTCAAGAAACAACAGTTAGAACCAGACATGGAAAAGCAAGCAGACTGGTTCAAAATTGGCAAAGGAGTACAACAAGGGTGTATATTGTCAGTATGCTTATTTAACTTATACACAAGTACATCATGAGAAATGCCATGCTGGATGAATCACAAACTGGAATCAAGATTGCCGGGAGAATTTCAACAACCTCAGATATGCAGATAATACCAGTCTAATGGCTAAAAGTGAAGAGGAACTAAAAAGCCTCTTGATGAGTGTGAAAGAGAAGAGTGAAAGAGCTGGCTTGAAACTTAACATTCAAAAAAGGAAAATCATGGCATCCGGTACCATCACTTCATGGCAAATAGAAGGGGAAAAAGTGGAAGCAGTAACAGATTTTATTTTCTTGGGCTCCGAAATCAATGCAGACAGTGAGAGTAGCCATGATATTAAAAGATGTTTGCTCCTTGGAAGGAAAGCTATGACAAACAAAGAGAGCACAATGAAAAACAGAGACATCACTTTGCCAAAAAAAGTCCATAGAGTCCAAGTATGGTTTTTCCTGTAGTCATGTATGCATGTGAGTGTTGGACCATAAAGAAGGCTGAGTGATGAAAAATGCATGCTTTCAAACTGTGGCGCTGGAAAAGACTATTGAGAGTCCTATGGACTGCAAGGAGATCAAACCAGCCAATCCTAAAGGAAATTATCCCTGGATATTCATTGGAAGGAGTGATGCTGAAGCTGAAGCTCTAACACTTTGGCCACTTGATATGAAGAACCAACTCATTAGGAAAAACCCCATTGCTGGGAAAACTGAGGGCAAAAGGGAAGAGGGGAAGTAGAGGATGAGATGGTTAGAAAGTATCACTGACTCAATGAATGTGAATTTCAGCAAACTCCAGGAGATAGTGGAGGACAAAGTAATCTGGTTGCTACAGCTCATTGGGTTGTAGAGTTGGACAGGGCTTAGCAACTAAACAACAACAACATCAAGGTATTTTAATTTCTTCATAGCAGTCATGAAACTATCTGATGTTTCCTATTGATTTATTTACATACTGTCATCCCAAATCTCAATGAAAACTTTGTGACAACAAAGAACTTGTCAAGTTTTTCCACTGCTGACTCTCTAGGGCTCAGTATATACTTGGTATATTAAACACTCAATAAATATTTGTCAGGTAACTGTGGCTCAGATCATGAACTCCTTATTGTGAAATTCAGACTTAAAATGAAGAAAGTGGGGAAAACCACTAGACCATTCAGGTATGACCTAAATCAAATCCTTTATGACTATACAGTCGAAGTGAGAAATAATTTAAGGGACTAGATCTGATAGACAGAGTGCCTGATGAACTAGGGATGGAGGTTCATGACATTGTACCGAAGACAGGGATCAAGACTATCCCCAAGAAAAAGAAATGCAAAAAGGTAAAATGACTGTCTGAGGAGGCCTTACAAGTAGCTGTGAAAAGAAAAGAAACAAAATGCAAAGGAGAAAAGGAGAGATATATTGAATGCAGATATACTGAATGCATTGAATGCAGAGTTCCAAAGAATAGCAAGGAGAGATAAGAAATCCTTCCTCAGTGATCAATGCAAAGAAATAGAGGAAAGCAATAGAATGGGAAAGACTCCTCAAGAAAATTAGAAGAAGCAATAGAATGGGAAAGATCTCCTCAAGAAAATTAGATATACCAAGGGAACATTTCATGCAAAGATGGGCTCAATAAAGGACAGAAATGGTATGGACCTAACAAGAAGCAGAAGATATTAGGAAGCGGCGGCAAGAATACACAGAAGAATTGTACAAAAAAAGATCTTCATGACCCAGATAATCATGACGGTGTGATCACTCACTAGACCCAGACATCCTGAAGTGGGCTTCACTTGAATGTGAAGTAAAGTGGGCCTTAGGAAGCATCACTACGAACAAAGGTAGTGGAAGTGATGAATTCCAGTTGAGCTATATCAAGTCCTAAAGATGATGTTGTTAAAGTGCTGCACTCAATGTCAGCAAATTTGGAAAACTCAGCAGTGGCCACAGGTCTGGAAAAGGTCGGTTTTCATTCCAATCCCTAAGAAAGGCAATGCCAAAGAATGCTCAAACTACCGCACAATTGCACTCATCTCACATGCTAGTAAAGTAATGCTCAAAATTCTCCAGGCCAGGCTTCAGCAATACGTGAACTTCCAGGTGTTCAAGCTGGTTTTTAAAAAGGCACAGGAACCAGAGATCAAGTTGCCAACATCTGCTGGATCATGGAAAAAGAAAGAGAGTTCCAGAAAAAACATCTATTTCTGCTTTATTGACTATACCAAAGCCTTTGACTGCATGGATCACAATAAACTGTGGAAAGTTCTGAAAGAGATGGGAATACCAGATCACCTGACCTGCCTCTTGAGAAGTCTGTATGCATGTCAGGAAGCAACAGTTAGAAATGGACATGGAACAACAGACTGGTTCCAAATAGGAAAAGGAGTACATCAAGGCTGTACATTGTCACCCTGCTTATTTAACTTATTTGCAGAGTACATCATGAGAAACGCTGGGCTGGATGAAGCACAAGCTGGAATCAAGATTGTGGGGGAGAAATATCAATATCCTCAGATATGCAGATGACACCACCCTTATGGCAGAAAGTGAAGAAGAACTAAAAAGCCTCTTGATGAAAGTGAAAGAGGAGAGTGAAAAAGTTGGCTTAAAACTCAACATTCAAAAAACAAAGATCACGGCATCTGGTCCCGTCACTTCATGGCAAATAGAGGGGGAAACAATGGTAACTGTCATAGACTTTATTTTCTTGGGCTCCAAAATCACTGCAGATGAAGACTGCAGCCTTGAAATTAAAAGATGCTTGCTCCTTGGAAGAAAAGTTATGACCAACCTAGACAGCATATATAAAAAACAGAGACGTTACTTTGCCGCCCAAAGTCCATGTAGTCAAAGCCATGGTTTTTCTAGTAGTCATGTATGGATGTGAGAGTTAGACCATAAAGAAAGCTGAGTGCTGAAGAACTGATTCTTTTGAACTGTGGTGTTGGAGAATTCTCTTGAGAGTCCCTTGGACTGCAAGGAGATCCAACCAGTCCATCCTAAAGGAGTTCAGTCCTGAATGTTCATTGGAAAGACTGATGCTGAAGCTGAAGCTGAAGCTGAAGCTCCAATCCTTTGGCTGTGAAGAACTGACTCATTGGAAAAGACTCTGATGCTGGGAAAGACTGAAGGCAGGAGGAGAAGGTGATGACAGAGGATGAGACGGTTGGATGGCATCAAACTCAATGGACATGAGCTTGAGTAGGCTCCAGGAGTTGGTGATGGACAGGGAAGCCTGGTGTGCTGCATTCCATGGGGTTGCAAAGAGTCAGACAGGACTGAGTGGCTGAACAGACTGATGATTTCATTCCTTCAAGATCTTCCTTCTTTAAAAGAAGTTACACAATTGCTTTGAGATTTGGGGAATATTTACTTATTCTTTTTCTATGTGCTTTCTGCCAGTCAGATTGTTTAGTTTATTTTTTATGTATTTCATGACTGAAAACACAGAGCTGTTTAGTCCTAAGAAATATGAATTCTATGAAACTTGTATGGCATATTAGAGGATATATTCTCTTTCCTGGAGTTAGCATGATGAAGTTAAACTCTGAAAAATAAGCAACAAAGCTGTAAAGAATTGCTTCCCAGAAATTCTGATCCCAAATTCTTTTTTTATTTTATTTTATTATTATTATTATTTTTTTTTCCAGTGGGTTTGTCATACATTGATATGAATCAGCCATGGATTTACATGTATTCCCAATCCCGATCCCCCCTCCCACCTCCCTCTCCACCCGATTCCTCTGGGTCTTCCCAGTGCACCAGGCCCGAGCACTTGTCTCATGCATCCAACCTGGGCTGGTGATCTGTTTCACCATAGATAGTATACATGCTGTTCTTTTGAAATATCCCACCCTCACCTTCTCCCACAGAGTTCAAAAGTCTGTTCTGTACATCTGTGTCTCTTTTTCTGTTTTGCATATAGGGTTATCGTTATCACCTTTCTAAATTCCATATATATGTGTTAGTATGCTGTAATGTTCTTTATCTTTCTGGCTTACTTCACTCTGTATAATGGGCTCCAGCTTCATCCATCTCATTAGGACTGGTTCAAATGAATTCTTTTTAATGGCTGAGTAATATTCCATGGTGTATATGTACCACAGCTTCCTTATCCATTCATCTGCTGATGGGCATCTAGGTTGCTTCCATGTCCTGGCTATTATAAACAGTGCTGCGATGAACATTGGGGTGCACGTGTCTCTTTCAGATCTGGTTTCCTCAGTGTGTATGCCCAGAAGTGGGATTGCTGGGTCATACGGCAGTTCTATTTCCAGTTTTTTAAGAAATCTCCACACTGTTTTCCATAGCGGCTGTACTAGTTTGCATTCCCACCAACAGTGTAAGAGGGTTCCCTTTTCTCCACACCCTCTCCAGCATTTATTGCTTGTAGACTTTTGGATAGCAGCCATCCTGACTGGCGAGTAATGGTACCTCATTGTGGTTTTGATTTGCATTTCTCTAATAATGAGTGATGTTGAGCATCTTTTCATGTGTTTGTTAGCCATCTGTATGTCTTCTTTGGAGAAATGTCTGTTTAGTTCTTTGGCCCATTTTTTGATTGGGCCATTTATTTTTCTGGAATTGAGCTTCAGGAGTTGCTTGTATATTTTTGAGATTAATCCTTTGTCTGTTTCTTCATTTGCTATTATTTTCTCCCAATCTGAGGGCTGTCTTTTCACCTTACTTATAGTTTCCTTTGTAGTGCAAAAGCTTTTAAGTTTCATTAGGTCCCATTTGTTTAGTTTTGCTTTTATTTCCAATATTCTGGGAGGTGGGTCATAGAGGATCTTGCTGTGATTTATGTCGGAGAGTGTTTTGCCTATGTTCTCCTCTAGGAGTTTTATAGTTTCTGGTCTTACATTTAGATCTTTAATCCATGTTGAGTTTATTTTTGTGTATAGTGTTAGAAAGTGTTCTAGTTTCATTCTTTTACAAGTGGTTGACCAGTTTTCCCAGCACCACTTGTTAAAGAGGTTGTCTTTTTTCCATTGTATATCCTTGCCTCCTTTGTCAAAGATAAGGTGTCCATAGGTTCGTGGATTTATCTCTGGGCTTTCTATTCTGTTCCATTGATCTATATTTCTGTCTTTGTGCCAGTACCATACTGTCTTGATGACTGTGGCTTTGTAGTAGAGTCTGAAGTCAGGCAGGTTGATTCCTCAAGTTCCATTCTTCTTTCTCAAGATTACTTTGGCTATTCGAGGTTTTTTGTATTTCCATACAAATTGTGAAATTCTTTGGTCTAGTTCTGTGAAAAATACTGTTGGTAGCTTGATAGGGATTGCATTGAATCTATAGACTGCTTTGGGTAGAATAGCCATTTTGACAATATTGATTCTTCCAATCCATGAACACGGTATGTTTCTCCATCTGTTTGTGTCCTCTTTGATTTCTTTCATCAGTGTTTTATAGTTTTCTATGTATAGGTCTTTTGTTTCTTTAGGTAGATATACTCCTAAGTATTTTATTCTTTTTGTTGCAATGGTGAATGGTATTGTTTCCTTAATTTCTCTTTCTGTTTTTTCATTGTTAGTATATAGGAATGCAAGGGATTTCTGTGTGTTAATTTTATATCCTGCAACTTTACTATATTCATCGATTAGCTCTAGTAATTTTCTGGTAGAGTCTTTAGGGTTTTCTATATAGAGGATCATGTCATCTGCAAACAGTGAGAGTTTTACTTCTTCTTTTCCTATCTGGATTCCCCACTCACAACTATGGATAGATCAACTAAACAGAAAATTAACAAGGAAACACAAACCTTAAATGACACAATGGACCAGCTAGACCTAATTGATATCTATAGGACATTTCACCCCAAAACAATCAACTTCACCTTTTTCTCAAGTGCACACGGAACCTTCTCCAGAATAGATCACATCCTGGGCCATAAATCTGGTCTTGGAAAATTCAAAAAAATTGAAATCATTCCAGTCATCTTTTCTGACCACAGTGCAGTAAGATTAGATCTCAATTACAGGAAAAAAATTGTTAAAACTTCAAACATATGGAGGCTAAATAACACGCTTCTGAATAACCAACAAATCATAGAAGAAATCAAAAAAGAAATCAAAATATGTATAGAAATGAATGAAAATGAAAACACAACAACCCAAAACCTATGGGACACTGTAAAAGCAGTGCTAAGGGGGAGGTTCATAGCATTACAGGCTTACATCAAGAAACAAGAAAAAAACCAAATAAATAACCTAACTCTACACCTAAAGCAATTAGAGAAGGAAGAAATGAAGAACCCCAGAGTTAGCAGAAGGAAAGAAATCTTAAAAATCAGGGCAGAAATAAATGCAAAAGAAACTAAAGAGACCATAGGAAAAATCAACAAAGCTAAAAGCTGGTTTTTTGAAAAAATAAACAAAATTGACAAGCCATTAGCAAGACTCATTAAGAAACAAAGAGAAAAGAACCAAATTAACAAAATTAGAAATGAAAATGGAGAGATCACAACAGACAACACTGAAATACAAAGGATCATAAGAGACTACTACCAGCAGCTCTATGCCAATAAAATGGACAACTTGGATGAAATGGACAAATTCTTAGAAAAGTATAACTTTCCAAAACTGAACCAGGAAGAAATAGACGATCTTAACAGACCCATCACAAGCAAGGAAATCGAAACTGTAATCAAAAATCTGCCAGCAAACAAAAGCCCAGGACCAGATGGCTTCACAGCTGAATTCTACCAAAAATTTAGAGAAGAGCTAACACCTATCTTACTCAAACTCTTCCAGAAAATTGCAGATGAAGGTAAGCTTCCAAACTCATTCTATGAGGCCACCATCACCCTAATTCCAAAACCAGACAAAGATGCCACAAAAAAAGAAAACTACAGGCCAATATCACTGATGAACATAGATGCAAAAATCCTTAACAAAATTCTAGCAAACAGAATCCAACAACATATTAAAAACCATGACCAAGTGGGCTTTATCCCAGGAATGCAAGGATTCTTTAATATCCGCAAATCAATCAATGTAATACACCACATTAACAAATTGAAAGATAAAAACCATATGATTATCTCAATAGATGCAGAGAAAGCCTTTGACAAAATTCAACACCCATTCATGATTAAAACTCTCCAAAAAGCAGGAATAGAAGGAACATACCTCAACATAATAAAAGCTATATATGACAAACCCACAGCAAGCATCACCCTCAATGGTGAAAAATTGAAGGCATTTCCCCTGAAATCAGGAACAAGACAAGGGTGCCCACTCTCACCACTACTATTCAACATAGTGTTGGAAGTTCTGGCCACAGTGATCCCAAATTCTTGTGTCATGGTGTTATTAGAATTTCACTTTGGTAAAAAGCAAGCGTTTCATCATCAAGATTGGCATGCTTTCAGATTGGAAGTTTTTTTTTTTTTTTTTTTAATATTCCAGCATCTCTGCAGAAGTGCTACCAGCCCATATGATGTTCTTAATTTTCTAAAAGCTCAAATTTAAAGATGATTGGATATAATAATTTTTTCATATATGATTATCAGACATTTTCAGAGATTGAGAGCTGAAAAAGTTCACCATCAGTACACAAAATGTTAAAAGAATTTCTTTAGTCAGGAGGAATATGATACCAGATGAAAATATGAATATATGCAAAAATATGAAGAGCGCTGAAAATTAGTAAATACATACCGTTTTTCTTAGTACTTAATATATTTCAAAGAAACATGATTGTTTAAGGAAAGCATTAACAATGTTGTTTTTGGCTCATAACATATGTAAAAAAAGAATCATAACAACAGCACAAAGTCCCAAAGGGTTGAAATGAAAGTAGTGTTTCAAAGTCTTATAATATGTGTGATATAATAATACTTGAAAGTAGACTATCACAAGTTACAGATCTATACTATAAACCCTAAAACAACCATGACAAAATGAAAGACATATACAGCAATAAGTAAACAAGGGGGATAAAAATTAGGAGATGTTGGTAAAAGGTTACAAGCTTCCATCGACAAGATAAATAAGGCCCAAAAATCTTAAGTAAAACATGATAACTACAGTTGATAACACTGTACTGTATAACTGAAATATTCTGAGAGTAGACTAGATGTCCTTACACCCTGCTGCACCCAAAAACTAAATATGGTGTGAGGTGATGGATGTGTCAATTAACTAAACAGAGGGGATCCTTTTACAAGGTGTATGTATATCTAATCACCATGATGTACACTTTAAATATCTTACAATTTTATATGTCAATTATATCTAAACAACATTGAAATAAAAAATAAAAAATACTCATTTGAGGAAAATAAGGCAGAGAGAGGAAAAAGAAAACAAAAGTAGAATGATTAGAAACAAAATAGGTGGTATATATAAATCTAACCATATTAATAATCACATTAAACATAGATGATTTAAACGTCCCATGTAAAAGTCAGAGATTATCAGGAAGGATGAAATAGCAACATGCAACTATATGATACTTAAGATGAACATATTTTAAACAGAAACACAAAATTAGTTAAAAGAAAACAAATGGAAGTACAATGCTAACACTAATGAAAAGATAGTTGGAGTGACTATATTAATATGACAAATTAAATTTAAGATCAAAGATGATTATCAGAAACAGAAAAGATAACTTCTTAATGATTAAGAGGGAAATTTATCAAAAGGACATACAGTCCTAAATGTTTATGCACAAAAATATTAGAGCTATTTCAAATCCTGAAAGATGATGCGGTGAAAGTGCTGCACTCAATATGCCAGCACATTTGGAAAACTCAGCAGTGGCCACAGGACTGGAAAACGTCAGTTTTCATTCCAATCCCAAAGAAAGGCAATGCCAAAGAATGCTCAAACTACCGCACAATTGCATTCATCTCACACGCTAGTAGAGTAATGCTCAAAATTCTCCAAGCCAGGCTTCAGCAATACGTGAACCGTGAACTTCCAGATGTTCAAGCTGATTTTCTTAGAAAAAGCAGAGGAACCAGAGTTCAAATTGCCAACATCCATTGGATCATCAAAAAAGCAAGAGAGTTCCAGAAAAACATATATTTCTGCTTTATTGACTATGCTTGACTGTATGGATCACAATAAACTGTGGAAAATTCTTAAAGAGATGGGAATACCAGACCACCTGTCCTTCCTCTTGAGAAATCTGTATGCAGGTCAGGAAGCAACAGTTAGAACTGGACATGGAACAACAGACTGGTTCCATATAGGAAAAGGAGTATGTCAAGGCTATATATTGTCACCCTGCTTATTTAACTTATATGCAGAGTACATCATGAGAAATGCTAGGCTGGATGAAGCACAAGCTGGAATCAAGATTGTGGGGGAGAAATATCAATAACCTCAGATATGCAGATGACACTACCCTTATGGCAGAAACTGAAGAAGAACTAAAGAGCCTCTTGATGAAAGTGAAAGAGGAAAGTGAAAAAGTTGGCTTAAAGCTCAACATTCAAAAAACTAAGATCATGGCATCTGGTCCCATCACTTCATGGCAAATAGATAGGGAAACAGTGGAAACAGTGGCTGACTTTAATTTTTTGGACTCCAAAATCACTGCAGATGGTGATTCAGCCATGAAATTAAAAAACGCTTACTCCTTGGAAGGAAATTTATGACCAACCTAGACCGCGTATTAAAAAGCAGAGATATTACTTTGCCAACAAAGGTCCGTCTAGTCAAGGCTATGGTTTTTCCAGTATTCATGTATGGATGTGAGAGTTGGACTATAAAGAAAGCTGAGTGCCCAAGAATTTGAACTGTGGTGTTGGAGAAGACTCTTGAGAGTCCCTTGGACTGCAAGGAGATCCAACCAGTTCATCCTAAAGGAGATCAGTCCTGGGTGTTCATTGGAAGGACTGATGTTGAAGCTGAAACTCAGATACTTTGGCCACCTGATGTGAAGAGCTGACTCATTGGAAAAACCCCTGATGCTGGGAAAGATTGAAGGCAGGAGGAGAAAGGGACGATAGAGGATGAGATGGTAGGATGGCATCACCGACTTAATGAACATGGGTTTGGGTAAACTCCAGTAGTTGGTGATGGACAGGGAGGCCTGGCATGCTGCAGTTCATGGGGTTGCAAAGAGTTGGACACGACTGAGCAGCTGAACTGAACTGAAAAGATGTTTAATACATGTAGTGAAATTGATATAATTGCAAGGAGAAACAGATAAAAACACATTTATTGTTGGAGATTTCAACATCTCTCTCTCAATAATAAAACAAAGAGGCAGCAAATATGCAAGGAAAAAAGTAGATGTCAACCAACTTGACCTGATTGATATGCATAGATTCTGCCACTGAATAGTAGTGAAATATACATTCATTTCTGAAAACATTTACTGAGGTAGGTTATATTCTGTAAAATATGGGAAAAAATCATAAAAGAAGTGTTATATAAACTAAAAAGATGCAAGAATTCAAGTCATACAAAATATGTTCTCTGAGCACAATGCAATTATATCATAAAGTAATAAAAGAAAGCTTTTTGGAAATTTCAAATATTTGCAAATTAAACAGCACATTTTAAAATAAACTATGGTTTAAAGAAGAAATCAAAATAAGAATTGAATGAATGAAAATGTAACCAGAACATATAAAATCTGTTAATTACCACTTAAGCAATATTTACAGGAAAAGTTTATACTGCAGAAGAAAGGTCTTAAAGCAATGGATTCAACTTGCATATTAACACCAGGAAAAGAGGAGTTAGCTACACCCAAAGCAAGTAGAAGAAAGGAATAATAAAACTCAGAAGATAAACCAAAGAATAGGAAATATTAAACAATAAGTAAAATTAATGGAACAAAAGCTGTTACTTTAAAGGAAATCAACACAATTAATTCATTAATGGTCAAATTAAGCAAAAAAAAAAAAAAAAAGGCAAAAATTATTAACATCCAAATTGCATGCTAAGTTGCTCAGTCAGGTCCGACTCTGCAACCCCATGGACTGTAGCCTGCCAGGCTCCTCTCTCCATGCAGTTATCCAGGAAAGAACACTGGAGTTGGCTGTCATTTCCTCCTGCAGGGGATCTTCCCCACTCAGGGATCAAACCCACGTCTTTCATGTCTAGTGCCACCTGGAAAGCCCCAACATCCAAATTGAGAGACACTAAATAGTCCATATATATAAGGAAATTAGTAAATATCATGGATAATTTTAAGTGAATAAATTTAAGATAGAGATGAAACAGACCAATTCTTTGAAATATTAAAATTACTAAAGCTCACTCATGAGAAATTAATAACTTGAGCAAACATGTTTCTATTAAAATATTGAATTTATAGTTAAAAACCTTCCCCACAGAGAAAAATCCAGACCCAGATTTCTTCAATGGTAAATTTTATCAACATTTAAGGAAAATACAAAACTAATTCTACATAAGAAAAGCAGAATTTAGACACAGACACAGGTGTATACACATGTAAAATAGCATGTGAAGATTGAAGCAGATATTGGAGCAATGTACCTTAAAGGCAAAGAATGCCAAGAATTGCTGACAATCTCCAGAGGCTAAGAAGAAGGGAAGGATTCTTTCCTAGAGTCTTTGGAAGAAGCATGGCCCTGCTATAACTTCAAACATCTATTCTCCAGACATGTGGAAGAATAAATAGCTCTTTTTTAAAGGCACCAAGTTAGTGGGAAATTATTACTGTAGCTGCAGGAAATCAATGTAAATCACAATTAAAATTGCCACATGCATCCTTGTAAAAAATGTCAAGCTGATTTTGAAATTCATGTGAACATTCAAAAGATCTAAATTATCAAAGAGAACTCTGGAAACGAAGGACAAATTTTGAGGACAAACACTACCATATTTAAAGTCTTCATATGGTCCAACCATTTCACTCTTAGAAACAAAAACTTATAAAGAAATGTCCATAGCCCCAAATTGAAATCGACATCAACATATTGATGTATATATACACCAACAAGTGAATACGCAAATGTATTTTGATATATCTGTATTATAAATGCTCTTCAGTCGTTAAAAGGAAAAAAATACTGATTGATGTATGAATCTCAAATTAATTACTGTGAGCAAACAAGCCAGATCCTTCCTCCACCCTGTGAAAAAGAGAAAATAATTTATATACTATGTGATTCTATTTTTACAAAATCATAACAAATGCAAACTAATTGTGGTGACAGAAGATGAGTGGTTGTCTGCTGTCAGGGTAAGATGAGGTTATGAGAGGAAGGGAAGGAATAACAAAAGTGCTCAAAGAAACTTTTGAGTTTGATATTCATGTTATTTTTTAGTTTGATTATGGTTTCACGGATACATACAAGGTCAAAACTTATCAGCTCTTATACTTTAAATATGAGGAGTTTACTGTATGCCAATCATACCTCAATAAAACCGCTAAAAACAAAAATAACAGTCACCAACCTTTTCACAGCATTGTTGCTATCTCGTGCCTGTGCTGACTGAGACACAATTTTGGGATGGAATATTTTCTTGTGATGGATGTTTACTTTAGGATACCAAAGTCCTTTCCTGATTTTTGTGTTCTCTCATTCAAAACCCTATCCTCATTCAACTAGGCATATTCACCTTAGTCTGAATCCTAAGAATGATTCTGGTTCAACATTTGCTATCATTTGATTCCCCATCTTCCCTAGGAACTGAGTTCTTCATTCCCTTTAAATCTATATCTGCAATTACTTGCTATTATTGCCTAATATCACCTACACCCAGATCAAATATAATTACAATGCCAATTTAATAATATATTGTTAAGGTACCAGACCATTTCTATCTATTTGTATAGCTTTTAAAATTTTCTGCATGACAGTTATATACACACAGACATACACACACACACATATATATATATACACACACACACAACAGTGATTATATATTTATTATTATATTATTTATATACTATATTATGCATATTAATATTAGTAATATATTAATTATATAATAATATGAATATGATATATATATTAAAACATAAATTATTCATTCTAATGGGGTCAGACAGTTTTATTTCAAAATCTATAAATTAATCTAGATGGGTTCAATGACCCATCATACCTAAAGTTCATAAGACCATGAAGATAAATTTTAATCTATAAATAGAACCCAATCAAAGAATAAGCAACTAATGCATTGAAAGTCAATACTACTGGGCTTCAGTTTCACTGTTTAATAAACCTGTGTCCAAAGACATTTACTTCATGGATCTATTCACGTATTCATTCATGCAAGCTTTTATTCATTCATCCTCTCAACAGATTATTAAACACTTTCCCCAGATCAGGTATGATGTCAGACCAGAGAGATAATATGTTAAAAAAAATGGATATAATTCCTATTAGAATACAGTAAGGGATTTTACTTTATTTAATCATTATTTTATTTAACTATTAACAGTTAAGTAATATTTAACTAATATAGTTAAGTGATATTTAAATGTTAATACTTCATTTAACTATTTATTTAACTAAATCGTCTAAAGTCATATCTGGAACAGTGCTAATAAGAAGGTATATTTCTAAGAATATCTAAAACAGAGATATTTGTCTTAAGAGTTGTCAGGGAAGGATTGCCTCAGTAAGTGCGGCTTGAGTTGAAATCTTAAATGAGATTCGGTTAACCAGGCCAAGAGGGAATGAAGGAGATTTTTCAGGCAGAGGAGATACTTAGATGGGGTCATGGAAGGTAGAGTAATATAAACCCCTTTCAGGGCTAACCCTTCTATACTTATTATTTGACCATCTAGAAGCCTCTTTGGCCTTATAGGATGAATAAACATTGAGATCAAAGGAGCCTAGATTCTTGTATAACTTCACAGAGCAAGCACCACCTTCTGACCTCTAATCTTGGTCCTTGACAAGAGTAGTGTAAATCTCTGCTTTATCAGGCACTGAGTTTTGCAGTTATTTGCTACAGAAGTCAGCATTAAATGTCCTAATTGATGGGGATTGCTTAATCTCAGAAGTTTTTCCACCTGGGAAATTCTGTGATTCAAATTTACCATTTGAATATAAAGATGATGGTGTTCCCTAATGCTTTGTGTGCTTTACTAGCCTTTCAAACAAAATCATTAATACTTTATCTACTTTATTCATTGCATCTAATAAACAACTCAGTAAATAACAGGTAGTTGATAAATGTTTTCTAATTTATCAATCAATTGACATAGAGGAGGAGTATTTCTCCACTGCACTATATTGCTTTTCACTTGAAATTTCAGTATTTACTGAAAAAAAAATTGTATCTGACAGTCTTCGTGCTTAGAGACTTGGAGTGAATTTTTTCCCTACTTTTCTGAGGTTTATAATAACTGAATCTGCAATTAAGATTACTTCCATAAAATACTGAATGATTAATGATTTTAATAATATTAAATTGCTTTTAGTAGATTGCTAATGACATTAGGATCAGGATATAAACCAAAGCAGCTGGTTATAGTCACTGATGTTGAAAACATGTGGGTTTCAATTGCTTATATTCCAAATCAAGTATAAAACTTTCTTAACCAAATGTTGAGAAGAACATTAGAGAAACTTAGGAAAAACATAATAAATATAGCTATAAATTCAAATTTTAATTACTGTGTCTGAGATGATATCAAGAATTTTGAGATGTGTGATCAATCTGTCTTAATTATATAATGTGCATATATATAGCTACCTATATTTTTAAAATACACATCTTTCTGTCAGGAAACATATGAATTAACTGATTTTTGGTAATACTGTCATTTTCATTAAAAAACAGAACAAGTACAGTTTTTGAAAGATTATTACTCCAACCACTTAGCAATACTTTGGTTTGGCTCAGAAAACTCATACTAAAAACAAGCTTGCCTCCTCTACCACACAAAATATTAAGCTAAAAGTCACCATTGCTGCCACAAAAAAATTGTTTTTTATGCCTCCCTTCTAGATAAAGATGGCCAAGAGACACAGATCTGGTTAATGAGATATGTAGTTTGGCATTGTTTGGTGTCTTTCAAGAGGGACTGATTCAGCTGGCATATGCCTTCTAACATGCCCTCCCCCACTTTCCTCTCTGGAATACAAACATGATACCTGGAGGCAAAATAGTCACATTAAGAGTGGGGGGAGATAAACATATCCTGAATGGTGGATAGAAAGTGCCTGGTGATTGATGGCATCATGAAGCCTCCATGCCTGTTCCTGACTCTTTCTCTGAACTTTTTATGATGTTGAAAAACAAAACACTTTATTCATTTAAGTCACAACTTAATATCATTCTGACTGACTCATCAGTTTTTCAAAGTCATTGGAAATTCTTTTAACAGTATACTTAATGGTGAAAACCATGCCCTCACAAAATTCATATATATAAATATTAAATCTCATCATCTTTCACAGGTATTTGATGTACAGCTATATGCATATTTCTTAGGTTAGAAATTTTAGGTGTCAATGGAGTGAAACCAGGAACAATAGAACTCAGGCAAAAACATCCTATTTTTATAATCATATTGTCACATTTCAGAGATTTTTTTCCCTTGGAAATAGAAGAAAAGTACAGAAAAGAAAGTTGTATACTGGATTGTCTTTCAAGAAAGCAGAAGTAGTAAGTAATAGGATATTGGAAGACTTGTCAGAAAGTATATAGATATTTAAGACAAGTTTCTTCTTGTCTAAACAAACCACCAAAAGGCATGGTAGCTTTGTGCAATTCTTCAACCTCTGTGAGTCTTTATAAATTTAAGCAAAATCAACATTTATTTGGAATCACATTTGTTCAAAGCATTGTGCAAGTATTATGCTAGATACTATATAGAAAATAAAGACAACCAAGTCTCAATCTATCCCATCACACTGCTTATAATCTAACCTGAAAACACAAGATAAAACAAAATGACATCATTTGATGAGCTAGTTGAGCATGAATTTCATATAAAATCATTTAAAATCCTACACATAATTCAATGTCTAGTAGACTGTTGATAAGTATGTGTACATTAAATAACACAGGGGGAAACAAATTTCTCTGGTATAGCACAATAGGGAACAATTAGTTTTGCCTGGAGAGCCCCTCTCTCTCTTTAATGGCTATGTTTTTTTGACTCTTGAGACCCCATGGACTGTGGCCTGCCAGGATCCTCTGTCCATGGGATTCTCCAGGCAAGAATACTGGAGAGGGTTGCCAGTTCCTTCTCCGGGGGATCCTCCCAACTCTGGAGTTCAACCCAGGTCTCCTGCATTGCAGGCAAATTCTTTACCAACTGAGCTATGAAGTTAAACCCCAAGGGAGAGCCAGAGGTTATGAATATTTAGACATTTGCACTGAGTTTGGATGAGAATGACATTGATAATCAGGTCTTTTTAGGAGTGGTAGGAAACTGGGTGAAGGACATTTTAACTGTGAGCGAAGTGATAAAGGTGCTACAAAATGATTGGTGTAGTCTGAAAATGCAGTATGTCTCTCGGTGCTAGGAATCAGGATGTATGGGGAGATGAGCATTTAATGATAGTATGTTGCTGTTCAGTCGCTAAGTCATCCTCTGGTGACCCCATGGACTTTAGCTCATCAGGCTCCTCTGTCCAGACAAGAATACCGGAATGAGTTGCCATTTCCTTCTCCAGGGAATGACAGGATGAAGCAGGTTCACATAGAATTATGACTTTTCTGCAACGAGTTTGGATATTATTCTCAGTTGAAAAACATTCTTTTTTTTTTAAAACTAGAAACGTGATTCTGCTTTCATTTAGAACTATAATCTTGGGCAATGTGAACACTGGTTGGAGAAACTGAAACACAAATGCAGGAAGATTGATCATCTAGGAGACAATTTAAATGATCTAAGTTGTTGAGGACTTAATTGAAGATTCTACCTCCAAAGTAATGAACAAGAGGTGGACATATTAAACAATAAGACCGCAGATCCTAAGCTTTGGCAAACAATTGAACAGGTGGTAAGAGTAGAAGGGTGAATTTGAAGTAAGACTTAGTCTGAGTTTATGGAAAAATGAGGAGATGAGAGTTAATTAACCTAAGAATAAAAAAGGAGCTAAAGACGTGGAAGGGAAAATACTAACTTCAGTTTTATCCATATGTTGTCTGAGGTGTCAGGAGTTTAAGTTTATGTAAGTGCTCAGGCTTGCCCTTCATTGCTTCTTTTCATAAACTGTAAATAGGATGGTATCATTAATGATGCCTATGTTTTAAGAAGGTGAATTTTCTAATAATAACTATAATGAGTACGCTGTAGTCACAATACTAACTTTGTTCATGTAATAATTTACAAATATATTTTATACTCATTTTCTACTTAATGCTTACAATGATCGTAAGATCACTGGGGCAAGAGTTAATATCCCAGGTTTTTAGATGAGTCAAGGAAATGAGAGAATTGAAATCACTTATCTAAGGACAGACAGGTAAAAATCTGGTGAAGGTGCCTGGAACACAATTCTTTTGAATGCTTGTCCAAGGATTTTTTCACTTTATTATTGGTCTTAGAACAAAGATACAAGCTGAAAATTCACAAACTCGTTTTGGTAATAGTAATAGCAAAGATTATGCAAACTAATATTTTGGAAAAGTCATTATTTTAGATGTGTGTATGTAACCATGTATAAATATTATATATAGTATGTATATATGTGTGTGTGTGTGTATGTGTATATACACATGTGTGGAAAGGATATATGTATATATGTATGTAAATATATACACACACACACATATAAGCGTATGTATTTTTTTCCATTTACTTCAACTAAAATAATACATTTTAAGAGATTGAGTGCAGAAACATAAATGATAATTAATTTTTCCATTAAGATGGATATTAAGATATTGTTCAATAATGTAAAACAATGCTACTCTTTCCACAAGATTTCTTTTGCTTTGAAAATGTATCAATACTTCATAAAAACATGTAATTACCTTACAAATGTTATTTTAAATACATTGATGAGTAAATATTTGTACTTTTTGTTTCAATTTCAATCACAGTTGATGTTGATAAATATTTATCCATGAAAGAAAAAGTCCTCAATAATTTTTAAGAGTGTAAAGGGGTCTTGAGACCAAATATATATAAGAAGTGTTATTATAAAATTTCAGACAAATTATATGTAGTTGTTGCTTTAAACCTTCACGATACCTCTGCGAGGACTGCGAGCTCGAGCTCACAGGCTCTGCATGTAAGTCACCTGCCACCCTCACTCAAATAATAGCTCCATAACTGACTAGCTATGAAATCTAAGCAAGCTACTTAACTCCTCAGTGCCTCAGTTTTATCAATACTACAATGGTAATAAGGTATTTAGCTGAGCTAGTCCCAGAGAATTCAAGAGTTATGACATGGCATTGCAAGGGCTGGGTGGTAGAAATAGTACACTCCAGCTGCAGGCAATAAAGGGATGCAGTGTCTGCAGAGAAAAAATAAATTTTTTTAAAAAGTTACTAAAAGTCAATTTGCTCTAATTATCACCAGGCACCTGTAATTCTAAACAATGTCAGTAATGAAATACTTGTTCTCCAAAACATCTTTTGTTAGATTAAGTTTTAGACAATCACCTGCACTCCAGGTGGATGACGTCAACTGCCCCACCAGGAGAGAAACCTGGGGAGCTCTTAGCTTTGCTAGAGAGCCTTCTAGGCTACCGTCCACAGGGTCACAAAGAGTCAGACATGACTGAAGTGACTTAGCATGCACTCATGCCCTTCCTAGTTCTAGAGTCTCCTTGATGTCTACGAGTTGAGCCTCTGTTTCAGCTGCATCCCAGTTCAACCTCTCAATTCTACTTCTCTCACTGCTAACAGAAATTGTTCCTGAGAGTACCAGCCAATACATCTCATGTATTCAAAACCGTCTTAGAATCTGTTTCCCAGGGAATCTGATGCAGACAAGTAGCTAATCCAACATCATACAGATAGTGAATTTCAGAACCAGAATTCAAATACCAGCAAGTTTGACTGCAGTGTACCTATAACCACTTAATTACTACCTCATTATACACACACAATTCCTTGTATCCCCAATAACTACAAGCAAAACAATGATCAGTGTTTCAGTGAGGCAGGCAACCCTAGATTTTCTCTTTGGCCTGATGTTCAGTCGGGAGCTTAAACCACTAATGATTAGAGGGACAATTATAACCTATGCTTGGAGTCATTGACCAGAAGCCACTTTGAGTGGCAACCTTCCTAACCTGCAAAATCTCTGGAACAACCACAAAGAGAGATTGGAATCTGATTCAGGGAGTAAATGTTGATGTCTCACCTCATCAGCAGAGTGTGCACCCTTCCTTGATGTCTCTGTGTGAGCTGTATTCTGATAGCCAGTTGCTGGATTCATACTTATTTCCCTGAAAAGACAAAAGAGTTTGTGCTCTTACAAACCCTGATTGTCTACCAAACCATCAGCTAGCCTTCAAGGAGCGTCATGCAGAATGCCTGCTTTATTTCCTTTGATTAAAAGTAATATATTTTCTAATATTTAAATGGAAAATGGTAGGGATTTTACTTTTACTTTGCACAAAACCATAAAGAAGGAAAGCTAATACACATAAGCATTCCCTAAAAAGTACTCATTTTATTTTCTTTACAGCGTTTGTTACTGCCTGATATTTTCTCAAATTAACTTGCTAATGTGTTTATTTTTTTTCCTGTTCCTTTAATATAAAATGAATGAGTAAGGAACTATTCTATCATTTTTAAGCTACTAGAAGAATGTAGGACAGACAGTGTTTAACAATGCTGGTTCAATGAATGAATATCTGGAAAGAAAGGATAATAAAACAAATTTTGAGAATCTGGTTAAAGTTTGAAGAAATATCTGGATTATTATTTATTTTGTACTTTGAAAAAATTTAAAAAGTTCTTACTTTCTATCATACACTATGCTTGGTACTAAATTTGAGGTGGCAAATTAAATGCATAATACTGTCTTGAGAGACTCACCAGAACACAAACCAGGATATTTTGTAAACCACATTTGCACTGGATTATTAAAAATTTAGTAGAAATTTTAGTGGCTAATATATCAATACTTTTAGGTAATATCTGATCATGCGACAAATAAGAATCAACATTTAGTAGATGAATGCAATGTGTTAGTCACTGTGTTACGATTTCCAAAACATATTATTACATTCTAATCCTGAAATGTACTCTGTGTCAGAAAGTATTCATACCCCCATTTGTATCCTGGAACCCAGGATTCTAACTCTAAAACCCACTAAAATTTCTAGCCACCTTCAACCTGGAGAAGGAATTTCAACCGTCAGGAAGAGATAAGTTGAGTAACTCAGTTTTTGAGACAGTCATTCAGATAAATATGTTAGTGACCATTTAATCATATCTCAATAGTAAAAACATCCTATTCATTTTTATACCACAATTTTTATGAAGCCTTTATTAGTGACACGTACTATGAAATAATTATTGCTCTCAGATGGCTTGGGTATTTCTTCAGGTCCTAAGTTTAATTGAACAGATATTACTTTAATATAGTATGAAATAAACAGATATTCCACAAAGGAATTTATACAAATGCACAGTAAGCAGTGAAAATGTACTCAACATCATTAGTCATTGGGGAAATATAGATTAAAGTCACAATGAGATACCACTGAGCACAGACCAGCATGGTGAAATTAAAAAGAGAAAAACCTCAGGGATTTTTCTAGGCTGAGGACAATGGTCTGTATCTTGAGAGGTATTTTTGTTATACCAATCTGATGCACTTATCAAAGCTCGTCAGATGGTATACTTAGAATCTGTACATTTCAGTATAAGCAATGTTACATGAAAAAAAGTGAGCAAATGTTCAATTCTCGTTATTGATATATATATATTGCATACTTAATGGTGAAGTGCATGCAACTTACTTTTGAATAGTATCAAAGAATAAGAAAATGGATTGATGGATGATAGAGGGATAGATGGTTGGATAGAGATATACACTGTTCAATTTTTTCAATGTTTCTATATGTTTAAATATTTTCATAACAAAAGGTTAGAAAAAAATATAAGGACTTTCTTATGTCTCCTAATATAAAAATTCCGACATAAACTATATCATAGAGTCTTCCTGACTTTCCTAGGCAGAATGTATCCCATCTTCTTCTGCACAACTAAGAGACATAAAGGATTAGGATAAGAAACAGATTATCTGGATCCTTTTCTCATTATTTATTTATTGTTTAAATATTTTGCCTAAATTATGAATTGATTTTTTAGAAATATTTATAAGTTAATCATTGTGGTGGCTTTTCCAGGACAGGACTTATCTGCATTCATCATTATAACTCTTTCCAAAATTCATTTCACTGTTCTGCATATGACTGATACTCAAAATTATCTGTTAAACAGAATTGAATTTTGGTTATCACCATCTACATTTACTTCCCTATATTTCATTCTCCTTTCTTCACATATATATTCTTCAATTTGGGCTTCCTAATCATCCATGACCCTTTCTGAAAATGGGGGGATATGGATCAGGAGGTTTTGATTAATATAATAATTTTAATTACTAGTAAAGGGTGAAGGGGATTAAAAAGTACAAACTTCCAAGAAAGTAAATATTAAACTTGCTGGGAGACTAAATATTAAAAGCTTTCAAAACAAGGATAAAAATTTGTAACTATGTATAAAAATTGATGTTAACTAGACTTATTCTGATCATTTCACAATTTCTACAAATATTGAATCACTGTGTGTTATACTTGAAACTAATATGTATAATGTATATGTCAGTTATATATAAATAACAACAATAAAAATCAAGAGAAAAAATAACATTTGGTCAACTAATTTTTACTGCATGTAAAATGAACTTGAATCTGAACCTTTGATGTAAACCTAAGTCAATAAAAAAGTTACATCAACAGGGAGTATGTGGAAGGTGCACAGTTAGGAAGATTTGTATTGGTAAGGAAAATAGGTTTAACATACATTTAAAGAGGTGAGATTTTTTAATATATTAATTTTGATTTTATTGCCAGATCATTTTGGCTTGCATGAATTACAGTTTCATGTGAGAAATAATGGATGTTCATATCTATTGTGTTAATACCTTTCCATAGGTTCTTCTTATTTAAATGTGGAAGAACTTCACTGTGTTACAAAATATCTGCCTGTTTTTAAAGATTATTTAGTGTAGGTCCTCTTCAAAAAACACTCCTTTTCATATGATCTTGAGGAACTCATTGCAGAGGCAACACTGAAGCATCCTCTGGTTTGTTGATAAGTACACTTAAAGTCCAAAGTGAGATGACCTTTAACTTCAACAGTGGTAGGCTCAGGAAATAATTCTATGATTTTAATATTTGAAATAATAGTATGATTTCAATATTTAGGTAACATAAAGTATAATGGCAATAGGAAGGAACTTCTAGGAGTTTATGAATTCAAATCTAAGTAGAAGTAAGAAAATGTAGGTGAGAGAGAATAGAACTTAATTCTGTATAGTATTAAAGTCAAAAGGTATGTTGAATATCCATATATCCCTCACATGAGTTTCATGTTTAGACTACACACGAAAAGTATGGAACATGGACTCTGCCCTCAAGGGGCACACTTCTGTCCTTCAGGAGAATTCTCACGGAAGGAAAGTGAAAAAAGTTTTGTTGCTAGAGTCAGGAACTTTCTGTTTGACCCACCTACAACTTCAGTCGAAAATATCAATTTTTTATAGATTGGAGGAGTAAGGATGTTTTCAGAAGCTACTTTCCTAAACATATAGTCACTCCTCATTAGGAAATAATAGTGACAGCTGATTGCATAAATATAAGATCTTTTTTTCCCAATATTCTTCACCTTTATTTTTTATTTTTTTTCCATTTATTTTTATTAGTTGGAGGCAAGATCTTAATAAAACTAAAAGCATATTATTTTTCTAACTTTGCAAATTCTAAATCTACTAGATTGTTTTTATGAAGCCATGTGTTAATTATAATACTTTCATAAACATCATAAACATGCAATATTATTTTTTGCAAGTCAACATAAATTTAGATTAGTAAAACTAATTTGTGTATTATTTCAAGAATTTTAAATATTACAAATGGGCTTCCCTGGTGGCTCAGGCAATAAAGAATTTGTCTGCAATGGAGGAGACCTGGGTTCAGTCCCTGGTTCAGGAAAATCCCCTGTAGAAGGAAATGGCTACCTACTCCAGTATTCTTGTCTGAAGAATCCTGTGGACAGAGGAGCCTGGCAGGCTACAGTTGATAGGGTTGCAAAGAGTCAGCCATGACCCTGTGACTAACACACATATACATAAACAGGCTCCAATACATTGACTTATTTTTTTAATTTAGTATTAGAAGAGCAATACTGCATAGTGAATAAGAATGTCAACTCTGCCACTGGACACCCTGACTTCAAATTCTGACTGAGGATACAACATCTGTATTAATTTTAGTGGGTTAACTTACTATCTTTGAATTAAGTTTTCCTGACCTATAGTGGAATATGAGTAATACTGGTTATCTCACAGGTTTGATGTGAGGATTTTAAAAGTGTATAAAAATATGTATTTATAATACAGCATAATATATAGTTTCTATTATGATATGTGGCATATTATAATATTATATTCATATATATATATATATATACACACATATATATATAAAACATTACTTGGCACACAGTAAATCCTTACCATCATTATTCAATACTCTACTGGGATTAGAAGGGGAAAATGGGTCTTGTTTGAAGGGCTAGACTAGGTTCAGTAAATCTTTAATCCAATTTTCTGTTGATGGGTGGGGCTGCGTTCCCTCCTGTTGTTTGACATGAGACCAAAATACGGTGGAGGTGATGAAGATACTGGTGACCTTCTGCATTACCTTCCCATATACGCACTGCTGCATCCAGTGCCCCTGAACCTGCAGCAGGCCCCACAGTCAGTCTCTCCATCAGGAAGCTTCCATAAGCCTCTTATCCTTATCCCTCAGATGGCAGACAGAATGAAAACCACAATCACAGAAAACTAAACAAATTGATCATGTGGACCACCGCCTTGTCTAACTCAAGGAAACTATGAGCCATGCCGTGTAGGGCCACCCAAGATGGATGGGTGATAGGGTGAATAGAGGATAGGTGAATAGGATGAATAGGGTGAATAGGGTGATGAATAGGATGGATAGGGTGAATAGGATAGGTGATGGAGAAAAGAATGGCAAATCATTTCAGTATTCTTGCCTTGAGAACGCCATGAACACTATGAAAAGGCAAAAAGATAGGACACTAAAGATGAACTCCCCAGGTCTGTAGGTGCCCAATATACTGTTGGAGAAGAGTGGGGAAATAACTCCAGAAAGAATGAAGAGATGGAGCCAAAACAAAAACAATGCACGCTTGTGGATGTGACTGGTTATGGAAGTAAAGTTTGATGCTGTAAAGAACAATACTGCATAGAAATCTGGAATGTTAGGTCCAAGAACCAAAGTAAATTGGAAGTGGTTAAACAGGAGATGGCAAGAGTGAACATCAACGTTTTAGGAATCAGTGAACTAAAATGGACTGGATGGGTGAATTTAACTCATATGACCATTATATCAACTATTGTGGGCAAGAATCCCTTAGAAGAAATGGAGTAGCCATCATAGTCAACAAAAGAGTACAAAATACAGTACTTGGGTGCAACTTCAAAAATGACAAAATGATCTCTGTTTGTTCCCAAGGCAAACCATTCAATATCACAATAATCTAAGTCTATGTCCCAACCAGTAAAGCTGAAGAAGCTGAAGTTGAACAGTTCTATGAAGACCTATAAGATCTTCTAGAACTAACACCCAAAAAATATGTCCTTTTCATCATAGGGGACTGGAATGCAGAAGTGGGAAGTCAAGAGATATCTGAAATAACAGGCAAATTTAGCCTTGGAGTACAAAATGAAGCAAGGCAAAAGCTAATAGAGTTTTTCCAAGAGAACACACTAGTTAGAGGAAACACCCTCTCCCAACAACACAAGAGAAGACTCCACACATGGACATCACCAGATGGTCAATACCGAAATCAGATTAATTACATTCTTTGCAGCTAAAGATGGAGAAACTCTATACAGTCAGCAAAAGCAAGACTGGGAACTGACTGTGGCTCAGATCATGAACTCCTCAGTGGCAAATTCAGACTTAAATTCAAGTATGTAGGGAAAACCAGTAGACCATTCAGGTATGACCTAAGTCAGATCCCTTATGATTATACAGTGGAAGTGAGAAATAGATTCATGGGATTAGATCCAATAGACAGAGTGCCTGAAGAACTAAAGTAAAATCAAGTCAAGTCTCTCAGTCATGTCCGACTCTTTGCGACCCCATGGACTGTAGCCTACCAGGCTCTTCTGTCCATGGGACTTTCCAGGCAAGAATACTGGAGTGGATTGCCATTTCCTCCTCCAGGGGATCTTCCTGACCCAGGGATGGAACCCGGGTCTCCAGCATTGCAGACAGATGCTTTACCATCTGAGCCACCAGGAAGCCCTAAGAACTAAGAATGAACTAAGAACTAAGGATGAAGAACTAAGGATGGAGGTTTGTGACATTGTACAGGAGACAGGGATCAAGACCATTCCCAAGAAAAAGAAATGCAAAAAGGCAAAATGGTTGTCTGAGAAGGCCTTTCAAATAGCTAAGAAAAAAAGAGAAGCTAAAGACATAGGAGAAAAGGAAATATATATCCATTTGAATGCAGAATTACAAAGAATAGCTCAGTGAGATAAGAAAGCCTTCATCAGTGATCAGTGCAAAGAAATAGAGGAAAGCAATAGAATGGGAAAGACTAGAGATCTCTTCAAGAAAATTAGATACCAAGGGAAATTTTCATGCAAAGATGGCACAATAAAGGACAGAAATGGTATGGACCTAACAGAAGCAGAAGATATTAAGAAGAGGTGGTAAGCATAAACAGAAGATCTATATAAAAAAGTTCTTCATGACCCAGATAATCACGATGATGTGATCACTCACCTAGAGCCAGACATCCTGGAATGCGCAATCAAGTGGGTCTTTGGAAGCATCAATAGGAACAAAGCTAGTAGAGGTGATGGAATTCCAGTTGAGCTATTTCAAATCCTAAAAGATGATGCTCTGAAAGTGCTGTACTCAGTATGCCAGCAAATCTGGAAAACTCAGCAGTGGCCACAGGACTGGAAATGGTCAATTTTCATTCCAATCCCAAAGAAAGGCAATGACAAAGAATGTTCAAACTACCGCACAATTGCACTCATTTCACATGCTAGTAAAGTGATGCTCAAAATTCCCCAAGCCAGGCTTGTACAGTACATGAACCATGCACTTCTAGATGTTCAAACTGGAATTAGAAAAGGCAGAGAAAACAGAGATCAAATTGCCATCTGTTGGATCATTGAAAAAGCAAGCGAGTTCCACTAAAAGATCTACTTCTGCTTTATTGACTATGTCAAAGCCTTTGACAGTGTGGATCACAACAGACCATGGAAAATTCTTCAAGAGGTGGGATACCAGACCACCTTACCTGCCTCCTAAGAAATCTGTATTCGGGTCAAGAAGCAACAGTTAGAACTGGACATGGAACAACAGACTGGTTCCAAATAGGAAAAGGAGTATGTCAAGGCGGTATATTGTCACCCTGCTTATTTGACTTATATTCAGAGTGCATCATGAGAGAAGCTGGTTGGATGAAGCACAATCTGGAATCAAGATTGTGGGGGAGAAATATCAATAACCTCAGATAAACAGATGACACCACCTTTATGGCAGAAAGTGAAGAAGAACTAAAGAGCCTCTTGATGAAAGTGAAAGAGGAGAGTGAAAAACCTGGCTTAAAACTCAACATTCAGAAAGTTAAGATCATGGCATCCAATCCCACTACTTCTTGGCAAATAGATGGGGAAACAATGGAAACAGTGACAGACTTTATTTTTTGGGCTCCAAAATCAGTGCAGATGGTTACTGAAGCCATGATTAAAAGATGCTTGCTCCTTGGAAGAAAAGCCATGACCAACCTAGATAGCAAATTGAAAAGCAGAGACATTACTTTGCCAAAAAATGTCCATCTAGCCAAAGCTAAGGTTTTTCCAATAGTCATGTATAGATGTGAGAGTTGGACCATAAAGAAAGCTGAGTGCTGAAGAATTGATGCTTTTGAACTGTGGTGTTGGAGAAGACTCTTGTGAGTCCCTTGGACTGCAAGGAGATCCAACCAGTCCATCCTGAAGGAAATCAGTCCTGAATATTCATTGTAAGGACTGATGCTTAAACTCCAATACTTTGGGTACCTGATGTGAAGAACTGACTCATTAGAAAAGACCCTGATGCTGGGAAAGATTGAAGGCGGGAGGAGAAGGGGATGACAGGGTATGAGATGGTTGCATGGCATCACCGTCTCGATGGACATGCGTTTGATCAAGTTCCAGGAGTTGGTGATGGACAGGGAAGCCTGGCGTGCTGCAGTCCATGGGGTTGCAAAGTGTTGGACACGACTGAGCAACTGAACTGTGATTAGAAGGACACATATTCACCCAGGTGTATATATATTCACCATTTCTTGAAAGCAATATAATTCTGTTCAATAAGTCAGAGTTATTCAAATCCTTCTTGTCTTTGTTTTCAGTAATGAAATAACAACATAGACCATTTTTAGGCTAATGTTTTTAAAAATCAGCTATGTGCTAATGGCAGCTAAATTTTAATATTAAAAATGATATGCCACAAAACAGATACATTGACCAATGGAATAGAATTTGGAGCCCAGGTAAAAACCCATATGTATATGAGCAACTAATATTAACAAGGGATTCAATAATACTCAGCAGGAAATGGATAGTTTCTTCAATAAATTATGCTGGGAAAACTACATACATGCTCAAGCAAAAGAATGAATGTGGCTCCCAACTTACTCCAGTTACAAATATTATCTTGTACTGTGTAAAGAATTCCATGTAAGATCTGTTACCATGATACTCTAAAAATAAAACAAAGTTCCTTTAAATTGGTCTTGGTAATTTTTTGAATTTGACATCAAAAATACAAGTGACAGAAGCAAAAATCAAGTGGGACTACATCAAACTAAAAAACTTCTGCACAGCAAAGGAAACAATTGATTAAAAAAATGTGGAATTGGAAAATAATGTTAGAAAACCATCAATCTGATAAGAGTTAATATCCAAAAATACATAAGGAACTCATACAGTTCTACTGAAAAAGAAACCTGATATAAAAAATGGGCAAAGGACTTAGACATTTTTCCAAAAAGGAAATACAAATGGTCAGGAAGTATGTGAGAATGTCACTATCATTAATCATCAGAGAAATACATATCAAAACCCCAGTGAGATATCCCCTGTCACCTGCTAGAGCAGCTGTCATCAAAAAGATAAGAGATCAACGCTGGCAAGGATATCAAGAAAAGAGAACCCTGGTGCACTGTTGGTGGAGATTTAAATTAGTATAGTCACTGTAGAAAACAGTGTGAGCATTCCTCAAAAAAGTTAAAAATAGAACTACCATATGATCCAACAACCTCACTTCGAGGTATACATCTAAAGGAAATGAAATCACAATCTCAAAAAGATATCTGCACTCTCAAGTTCGCTGCAGGATTCACAATAGCCAAGACCTTGAAACAAATATCCATCGGATATAGATAATGGCATATCTATCTATCTATCTGTCTATCTAGGGAGAGAGAGAGAAACACTGTATGATCTCACTTATACGTGGAATACAAAAACCCTGAACTCAGAAACACAGGAGAGAATGGTGGTTGCAGGGACTGAGGAGGGGTAGAGAAAATGGAGGACATATTGGTCAGGGGATATAAAGTTTCAGTTATAAGATGAGTAAGTTTTGTGAATCTAAGGTATGGCATGATGACAGTGGTTATCAATACTGTATTGTATAGTTGAAAATTGCTGAGAGTAGAGTTTTAATATTCTGTCTATAAAAACAACAACAATGGTAATTATGTGAGGTGAAGTTTGTGTTAACTAACCTTATTGTGGTAAATAATTTAAAATATACATATGTCTCAAGTCCTTACACTGTACACCTTAAACTTACATACTATTGCATGTCAATTAAATCTCACTAAGGCTTCCCAGCTGGTTCAGTGGTCAAGAATCTGCCTGGGTTGGAAAGATCGTCTGCAGAAGGAAATGGCAATACACTCCAATGGTCTCGTCTGAAAAATCCCATGGACAGGGGAGCCTGGAAGGCTGCAGTCCATGGGGTCACAGAGTTGACATGACTTAGTGAGTGGGCCTCGACAGGTGGCTGTGAAGAGCTGAAGTGGCAAGTGAGGGCTGTGCGGCACTGGAGCAGCAAGCGGCCTAGAGGTCCTGACCAAGTCTGCCACTCCTGACCATGTTTAAGGTCAGCGGTGAAGGCCGTGAGGAGAGAGCCCGTGTCCAAAGTCAGAGAAACCCCTGTAAGATGGAAGGCGAGGACAGAGGGTATCAGAGGGCAGACAGACTGAAACCACAATCACAGAAAAGAAACCAATCTAATCACCTGAACCACAGCCTTGTCTAATTCAATGAAACTATGAGCCATGCCGTGTAGGACCATCCAAGACAGATGGGTCATGGTGGAGTGGTCTGACAAACTGTGGGCCACTGGAGAAGGGAATGGCAAACCACTTCAGTATTCTTGCCTTGAGAACCCCATGAAAAGGCAAAAACATAGGACACTGAAAGATGAACTCCCAGGTCTGTAGGTGCCCAATATGCTACTGGAGATCAGTGGAGAAATAACTCCAGAAAGAATGAAGAGATGGAGCCAAAGCAAAAACAATGCCCACTTGTGGATGAAACTGGTGATAGAAGCAAAGTCTGATGTTGTAAAGAGAAATATGGCATAGGAACCTGGAATGTTAGGCCCATGAATGAAGGCAAATTGGAACTGGTCAAACAGGAGATGGCAAGAGTGAACATTGACATTTTAGGAATCAGCGAACTAGAGTGGACAGGAATGGGTGAATTTAACTCAGATAACCATTATATCTACTACTGTGGGCAAGAATCCCTTAGAAGAAATGGAGTAGCCATCATGGTCAACAAAACAGTCCAAAATAGAGTACTTGGATGCAATGTAAAAAATGACAGATGATCTCTGTTCGTTTCCAAGCCAACCAGTAATGCTCAATATCATAGTAATCCAAGTCCATGCTCCGACTAGTATGCTGAAGAAGCTGAAGTTGAACAGTTCTATGAAGACCTACAAGACCTTCTAGAACTAACACCCAAAAAAGATGTCCTTTTCATCATAGGGGACTGGAATGCAAAGGTGGGAAGTCAAGAGATATCTGAAATAACAGGAAAATTTGGCCTTGGAGTACAGAATGAAGCACGGCAAAGGCTAATAGAGTTTTGCCAAGAGAACACACTGGTCAGAGCAAACACCTTCTTTTTTTTGTTTGTTTGTTTGTTTTTTTATTTATTTTATTTATTCATTTTTTTCCATTTATTTTTATTAGTTGGAGGCTAATTACTTTACAATATTGTAGTGGATTTTGTCATACATTGACATGAATCAGCCATGGATTCACATGTATTCCCCACCCCGATCCACCCTCACACCTCCCTCTCTACCCCATCATTCTGGGTCTTCCCAGTGCACCAGGCCCGAGCACTTGTCTCATGCATCCAACCTGGGCTGGTGATCTGTTTCACCATAGATAATATACATGTTTTGATGCTGTTCTCTTGAAACATCCCACCCTCGCCTTTTCCCACAGAGTCCAAAAGTCTGTTCTGTACATCTGTGTCTCTTTTTCTGTTTTGCATATAGGGTTATCGTTACCATCTTTCTAAATTCCATATATATGTGTTAGTATACTCTAATGGTCTTTATCTTTCTGGCTTACTTCACTCTGTATAATGGGCTCCAGCTTCATCCATCTCATTAGAACTGATTCAAATGAATTTTTTTAATGGCTGAGTAATATTCCATGGTGTATATGTACCACAGCTTCCTTATCCATTCATCTGCTGATGGGCATCTAGGTTGCTTCCATGTCCTGGCTATTATAAACAGTGCTGTGATGAACATTGGGGTGCACGTGTCTCTTTCAGATCTGGTTTCCTCGGTGTGTATGCCCAGAAGTGGGATTGCTGGGTCATATGGCAGTTTTATTTCCAGTTTTTAAAGAAATATCCACACTGTTCTCCATAACGGCTGTACTAGTTTGCATTCCCACCAACAGTGTAAGAGGGTTCCCTTTTCTCCACACCCTCTCCAGGATTTATTGCTTGTAGACTTTTGGATAGCAGCCATCCTGACTGGTGTGTAGTGGTACCTCATTGTGGTTTTGATTTGCATTTCTCTGATAATGAGTGATGTTGAGCATCTTTTCATGTGGCAAACACCCTCTTACAACACAAAAGAAGACTCTACACATGGACATCAGCAGGTGGTCAATACAGAAATCAGATTGATTATATTCTTTGCAGCTAAAGAAGCTCTATATAGTCAGCAAAAACAAGACTGAGAGCTGATTGTTGCTCAGATCATGAACTCCTTATCGGTAAATTCAGACAAATTGAAGTAAATAGGGAAAACCGCTAGACCATTCATGTATGACCTAAATCAAATCCCTTATGATTATACAGTGGAAGTGAGAAAGAGATTTAAGTGACTAGATCTGATAGAGTGCCTGATGAACAATGGACGGAGGTTCATGACATTGTACAGGAGACAGGGATCAAAACCATCCCCAAGAAAAAGAAATGCAAAAAAGCAAAATGGTTGCCTGAGGAGGCATTACAAATAGCTGAGAAAGGAAGAGAAATGAAAAGCAAAGGAGAAAAGGAAATATAAACCCATTTGAATGCACAGTTCCAAAGAATAACAAGGAGAGATAAGAAAGCCTTCCTCAGTGATCAGTGCAAAGAAATAGAGGAAAGCAATAGAATGGGAAAGACTAGAGATCTCCTCAAGAAAGTTAGACATACCAAGTGAATATTTCATGCAAAGACAGGCTCAATAAAGGACAGAAATTGTATGGACCTAACAGAAGCAGAAGATATTAAGAAGAGGTGGCAAAAATACACAGAAGAACTATACAAAAAAGATCTTCATGACCCAGATAATTACAATGATGTGATCACTCACCTAGAGTCAGACATCCTGGAATGTGAAGTCAAGTGGGCCTTAGGAAGCATAACCACAAACAAAGCTAGTGGAAGTGAAGGAATTCCCAGTTGAGCTATTTCAACTCCTAAAGGATGATGCTGTGAAAGTGTTCCAGTCAATAAGCCAGCAAATTTGGAAAACTCAGCAGTGGCCACAGGACTGGAAAAGGTCAGTTTTCATTCCAATCCCAAAGAAAGGCAATGCCAAAGAATGCTCAGACTACCACACAATTGCACTCATCTCACACTAGTAAAGCTAGTAAAGTAGTAAAGTAAAGCTTGCTTTAGTGATAGTTCAGTTCAGTTCAGTTCAGTTCAGTTCAGTTCAGTTCAGTTCAGTTCAGTTCATTCGCTCAGTCGTGTCTGACTCTTTGTGACCCCATGAATCACAGCACGCAGGCCTCCCTGTCCATCTCCAACTCCTGGAGTTACTCCAACTCATGTCCATTGAGTCAGTGCTGCCATCCCGCAATCTCATCCTCTGTTGTCCACTTCGCCTCCTGCCCCCAATCCCTCCCAGCATCAGGGTCTTTTCCAATGAGCCAACTCTTCGCGTGAGGTGGCCAAAGTATTGGAGTTTCAGCTTTAGCATCAGTCCTTCCAATGAGCACCCAGAACTGATCTCCTTTAGGATGGACTGGTTGGATCTCCTTGCAGTCCAAGGGACTCTCAAGAGTCTTCTCCAACAACACCACAATTGAAAAGCATCAATTTTTAGGTGCTCAGCTTTCTTCACAGTCCAACTCTCATATCCATACATGACCACTGGAAAAACCATAGCCTTTACTAGACGGATCTTTGTTGGCAAAGTAATGTCTCTGCTTTTTAATATGCTGTCTAGGTTGGTCGTAACTTTCCTTCCAAGGAGTAAGTGTCTTTTGTTTGTTTGTTTGTTTCATTTTTTATTTATTTTTTTTTCAATTTCTCCTTTATTTATTTATTCATTTATTTTCAGTGGGTTTTGTCATACATTGATATGAATCAGCCATAGATTTACATGTATTCCCCATCCTGATCCCCCCTCCCACCTCCCTCTCCACCCGATTCCTCTGGGTCTTCCCAGTGCACCAGGCCCGAGCACTTGTCTCATGCATCCAACCTGGGCTGGTGATCTGTTCCACCATAGATAATATACATGCTGTTCTTTCGAAACATCCCACCCTCATCTTCTCCCACAGAGTTCAAGTCTGTTCTGTACTTCTGTGTCTCTTTTTCTGTTTTGCATATAGGGTTATCGTTACCATCTTTCTAAATTCCATATATATGTGTTAGTATGCTGTAATGTTCTTTATCTTTCTGGCGAGTAAGCGTCTTTTAATTTCATGACCGCAATCACCATCTGCGGTGATTTTGGAGCCACCAAAAATAAAGTTTGACACTGTGTCCACTGTTTCCCCATCGTTTTCCTATGAAGTGATGAGACCAGATGCCATGATCTTAGTCGTATGAATGTTGAGCTTTAAGCCAACTTTTTCACTCTCCTCTTTCACTTTCATCAAGAGGTTTTTTAGTAAATAGAAAATACTAACTTTAGTAAGGCTAGTAAAGTAATACCCCAAATTTTCCAAGCAGACTTCAACAATACATGAACTCTGAACTTCCATATGTTCAAGCTGGTTTTAGAAAAGGCAGAGGAACCATAGATCAAATTGCCAACATCCGCTGGATCATTGGAAAAGCAAGAGAGTTAAAAAAGAAAAAAACCCATGTATTTCTGCTTTATTGACTGTGCCAAAGCCTTTGACTTTGTGGATCACAATAAACTGTGGAAAATTCTTCAAGAGATGGGAATAGCAGACCACCAGACCTGCCTCTTAAGAAATCTGTATACAGGTCAGGAAGCAACAGTTAGAACTGGACATGGAAAAACAGACTGGTTCCAAATAAGGAAAGGTGTATGTCAAGGAGTATGTATATTTTCATCCTGCATATTTAACTTATATACAGAGAACATCATGAGAAATTTGGGCTGGAGGAAGCACAAGCTGGAATGCAGATTGCTGGGAGAAATATCAATAACCTCAGATATGCAGATGACACCACGCTTATGGCAGAAAGTGAAGAAGAACTAAAGAGCCTCTTGATGAAAGTGAAAGAGTAGAGTGAAAAAGCTGGCTTAAAGCTCAACATTCAGAAAACTAAGATCTAAGATCTAAAACTAAGATGGCATCTGGTCCCATCACTTCATGGCAAATAGATGGAGAAATAGTGGAAACAGTTGCTGACTTTATTTTTTGGGTTCCAAAATCACTGCAGATGGTGACTGCAGCCATGAAATTAAAAAATGCTTACTGCTTGGAAGGAAAGTTATGACCAACCTAGACAGCATATTAAAAAGCAGAGACATTACTTTGCCAACAAAGGTCCGTCTAGTCAAGGCTATGGTTTTTCCAGTGGTCATGTATGGACATGAGAGTTGGACTGTGAAGAAAGCTGAGCACCTAAAAATTGATGCTTTTGAACTGTGGTGTTGGCGAAGAATCTTGAGGGTCCCTTGGACTGCAAGGAGATCCAACCAGTCCATCCTAAAGGAGACCAGTCCTGGGTGTTCATTGGAAGGAGTGATGCTAAAGCTGAAACTCCAATACTTTGGCCACCTCATGCGAAGAGTTGACTTATTGGAAAAGACCCTGATGTTGGGAGGGATTGGGGGCAGGAGGAGAAGTGGACAACAGAGGATGAGATTGTGGGACGGCATCACCGACTCGATGGACATGAATTTGGATAAACTCCGGGAGTTTCTGATTGACAGGGAGGCCTGGTGTGCTGCAGTCCATGGGGTCGCAATAGTTGGACATGACAGAGCGACTGATGTGAAGTGAACTGAACTGAGTGAGGGAGCACGTAACTGAATAAAGCTAGAAAAATAAAAAATAAAAGGGTACATTAGTGAAAAAAAGTCACTAGTGCCAAAGTTTTCTAGAAAGTTCAAAAATAGGTAACTACCTGCTTGTTTGATGTGTTCACTTGAACAGGCATCTCAAAATTAGCATGTCTATACAGATGGCCAGCAAACACATGAAAAGATGCTCAACATCACTCATTATCAGAGAAATGCAAATCAAAACCACAATGAGGTACCACTACACACCAGTCAGGATGGCTGCTATCCAAAAGTCTACAAGCAATAAATCCTGGAGAGGGTGTGGAGAAAAGGGAACCCTCTTACACTGTTGGTGGGAATGCAAACTAGTACAGCCGTTATGGAGAACAGTGTGGATATTTCTTTAAAAACTGGAAATAAAACTGCCATATGACCCAGCAATCCCACTTCTGGGCATACACACTGAGGAAACCAGATCTGAAAGAGACACGTGCACCCCAATGTTCATCACAGCACTGTTTATAATAGCCAGGACATGGAAGCAACCTAGATGCCCATCAGCAGATGAATGGATAAGGAAGCTGTGGTACATATACACCATGGAATATTACTCAGCCATTAAAAAAATTCATTTGAATCAGTTCTAATGAGATGGATGAAGCTGGAGCCCATTATACAGAGTGAAGTAAGCCAGAAAGATAAAGACCATTAGAGTATACTAACACATATATATGGAATTTAGAAAGATGGTAACGATAACCCTATATGCAAAACAGAAAAAGAGACACAGATGTACAGAACAGACTTTTGGACTCTGTGGGAAAAGGCGAGGGTGGGATGTTTCAAGAGAACAGCATCAAAACATGTATATTATCTATGGTGAAACAGATCACCAGCCCAGGTTGGATGCATGAGACAAGTGCTTGGGCCTGGTGCACTGGGAAGACCCAGAATGATGGGGTAGAGAGGGAGGTGTGAGGGTGGATCGGGGTGGGGAATACATGTGAATCCATGGCTGATTCATGTCAATGTATGACAAAATCCACTACAATATTGTAAAGTAATTAGCCTCCAACTAATAAAAATAAATGAAAAAACAACCAAAAAAACAAAAAAACTTACATTGGAAAAAAATAAAATTAGCATGTCTAATAACTCCTTATACCTGTACCTCACCACCTGTCTTACTCTCAGCATTCCTGTCTCCTTAATTTGAACAATCTCCCCTCCAGTCAGTCAGGTTCAGTATAGTCTCATCACTGACTCTTTTTTTTTTTTTTTTTAACATCTGGAATTCAGTCAGTCCTTCTGTAATATCCTGTTTGCTCCATATTCAAAATATCCTATATTCTACATTTTTGCATCTCAGCCTTCTCTGCTACCACTCCGGTATAAGCCACTAGCACTTCTCACCTAGTCTCTTTAGACTACAGTCGCTGCATCTCCTTATTCCTATGTATGTACTCCTTCAGTCTCTTCTCCAACAGCAGTTTGAATATATTTAAAAATATGAGAGTGTGATATCATTGCTCAAACTCTCTAATAGTTTCCCATTTCACTCTGAATAAAATCTGTCTTAGAGAATCTGACTCGGGAGAATGAGCTAAGGCCCCTCTCCTACTTCACTTCTTCAATCTCTCTCTCCCATTCACTGGGTCCCAACCACATTGTTATGTTCTTGGAACATGTTCAATACACTCTCAGATCACTCATTGTCTGCATTTGTTCTTCCTTTTGTCTGAAACACTTTCCCCCTAACTATTAATATATGAACACCAGGCTCAATCTTCTTCTTCAAGGCTCAGTTCAAATGTCAATGCCAAAGAGAATTCTTCCTGACTACAAAACAATACCCTTCTCATTTTCAATCTCCTTATTTTAGTTATCGCCATAATACTTATTATTAATGACATTTAATATTTTAAATTGTATGAGGGGAGGGACATATGTTTTATTTACTGCAATAACTCCATGCCTAGTTAAGTCCCTGACCCACAGTAGATAAAAAACAAATATTTGCTGAATGAATGAATAAATGGTTGGTCAATTTGAGTTTCTTATGACCATCACAACATTGAAATGTGGTTTGCTGAAGTGGCGGTGTGATTCTGTTTAATGATAATAATAATAATAATATTAAAAACCTTGAAAACTTAAGAGTTCATAATCTCCACTATTCAGGGTTTATTTTCCTGTAGTTTTAAAATTATCTAACCACGAAGCATTAAAATGATTTGTGAAAACAAATCCTTAAGATGAATTAATTTATTCACTTTACTCCATACATTTTCCTTAGAAAGTTTACATAAAAATTAATTAGTGAAAGCAATCTCAACAGAGGGAATCAGGAACTATTAAGGGCTGCTTTTTAGTTTTTGTATCACTATAGTAAGCATATAACTTTAAGTATTAATAAATTCTATGGTTTTGTTAGTAAATTAATTTTTAATGTTCATAATATTACATATCTTTTAATTTTCTAATGTTTTGTGAGCATTAGTAATTTTTAGTGTGGCCATTAGTTGTCAATATAGTAATTCTTTTGAACTGGATGGAAAAAAATGTTTAAAATGCCTTTCTACGTAGGAATATAAAGCCACATAATATTCACACACAATGTAATTTGATTTATAAGCTTCAGTGATGTATCCCTTGAAAAGCAATACTGTGAAAGGGGTAGTAAGAACAACACACACACAAAAGCCTATAACTTGATTTCATGCACAATTGTCATAATACAGAAGAGCACAGAGAGGGAGTGAGATAACGCAGCAAGATAGATGGGAGATTAAAAAAGTGTCATCACTCACTCATGATTTTATTCCTTTTTCTCAAGGGGCAGAGAGAAAAATATCATCGCTTTATCTTCAGTTCAATAAAACAAACTCTGAATGATGTCACCATGGACAAAAAGGATTTCACGGAAATCATTATAAAACGTGTTGAAGACTATCTCAAGGGAATAGAAAGACAGGAAGACTGTTTTATTGAATCACATAAGATGCATATAAATATTCTACACAAGCATATTCCCATATGAGATAGAGAATCTAATTTGGGATTTGCAGCTCTTTCATCAAAGCATCAGGTTTGTGATGTTGGGAAGTCATTTACTTCGAAGGGATGACAAATCACAGTTCCAGGTTTTTAGACAATCAGAAATGGGCTTTGCTTACCTTCATTTTCTCATTTTACGTTTAAATCTTATTGAATAAATGTCCAAGAAGTTTAAAATATTGTGATATGACCTTATATAACTTATTTGACAAGGGACTGACTAATAAAATAGTCTTTAATAGAGCTATAATTTCTTATGGCATTTTATTGGCAATTACTGGAATCTAATAAATGTTTTACAGTTCAACCAATTCTTTGGGGAAATTCATGTAACACATGAGAAAAATATGTACTGAAAAGAAAAAAAAAGTGCAGAAACAATATAATCTCAAATTAGAGCATATATATAGTCTAAAGAAACAGTTTCATTTTCTTTATTTTTATTTAAAAGAAAAGGTTTTATTTTTATTTAAAAAAATTTTTTTAGGTTTTATTTTTAGAGATCTAAAACTACAATTAAAATAATCTGAATTGATTAACTCTTCCAAAAATCTGATCCTAAATATCTACAGGTAGTGTAAAAAATGAAAAGACAAAAGTCTTGTCTCTTAACAAGAAATGTTCTGAAGTGGTCTATCATTATTAATTAACTTAAAATTCACTGTCGAAACATTAGTCACATGTTTGCTATTAACGTCAGCCTAATCAGCGCTTTCATGTGAAAATCTCAGATTTCTGCCTGATACTGCATTTCAAGACAATGCTTCAAGAAAGGGGTGATTCAGGAGGGGAGAGTGGTTAACAAGACATGTCTAATCATTCTATAATTACCATTTGAAATAAATGACACTCAAACAAAAAGTGTGAGAAAAAAATAGATTAAAATAGAGCTATTGTTCACACTAGATATTTTTTCCCTCTGTTTCAAAATTAATCCATAGCAGATAGGCAAGGACTCAATTAATTGGATAAATGAAATATTTACATAAATTCTTAGAAATCAATCTAAGACATAGTGGCCAAATGATTAATCTGCATGTGCCCTGTGAAGAACAGACATAAGAGTAAAGTAAAAAAAAAAAAAAAACACACAAAAAACAACTTCACAGCACTGTTCATCTTCTCTCATTTATTCCTGTTTATTCTTTTATCTCTTTCCTACATCTATAAAATTATATTTAAATAAGTGTGATTGCTTTTAAATATTTTAATAATATACCAGTTTGACAGATACAGATACAGGATGGTTAAATGGAAAGAGTATAATACTTAAAGTTGTGAGATTCAGGTCTTGATTATCTGATATAAGAAAAGTTCCCTTATTCTTTTCTTAAAATGCATTTCTTAAAATTGTTGCTCATTTTTAATAATGACTGCACCACTTATTATGTATGTGCTTTGGAATATATGTTTTCTAGTCTTAGATTCTTCATTTGTGAAATATAAACAAAGACATGTATTGTAGTTAGATAATATATGTTGATATGTCCAACATAATGCCAGAAGAATGGGAAGCATAATTGTAATAATACAGAGAATTATACATTTTAAAGGGAAAATTCAAGGAATTAATGGAAGCAGAAAATAGAAAAACTTTGGTAACTTCAGATCACTTAGTTAATTTCTAAAGGGGCTATACATCCTTTTTATATCAGGAAACGTGTATGGAAAGTCAGAAAAAAATGTCTTTAAAAAGCATCATTCAGCTATTTATAATTGAGTGGCTCTACTTGACTAATATAGCACCAGGAACTGAAAAATATTTCCTATTCTATAAAATCAGGCTGGCCAAAATCATTAATGGTGCTTTATTGGCATTGCTTGACTGTTTCATTGCTTCACCAGATAGTTTTTCATGAGTAATTGTAGGTCACTACTTGTAAAGTGGATGCATTTGCATAGAACACATTAATCAACAATCATTCATGCTTTGAGAAATAGTGAAACAGATGGAAACAGCAATACTACAAGTGACTGACTTTTGCCTCAGCAGTCTGGGTGGATGCTCAATCAAGAAAATCAGTTTATTGCGGTGATGATTTATTTTAGCTTCCAAGTGCTGTGTCTAAGAAGCAGTTCAAGAAATAAGACCTTCTGAAATGTCTCTAGACTTTTCTCTCCCTAAAATATGCAATAGCAATGATGTCTTTAGTATTACATGTTAAAAGCCAAATATCTACATAGGCTATTTCCCACTGGCATTTGTTTTTCCATGACTTCAAGGGTGTAGGTTGCAATTTCTGTCTAATGCTGCTAGTTTATAATATGACTTTGGTAAACATCACTGCTATATTTCTTATTTACTCTTTAATCTGAAGTTATTGCAGATTCATCCCCAAGGCTAGCCTGAACAATTATTATTATTATTTTTAAGTTTTTTCAAGTTTAAGAATCATAGCACCAGCTCTGGAAAAGCATATTGTCACCGTGAGTTACTATCTTACTTTACATGGAAATCAATTGGAGGAAGACAAGACCTATTCTAGTTTGACATAATCCTTGCTACTGGGCAGAGTGAGATGGGGAAGCAGTATATATAATTCTCTCAGATGTATTTACTCCTTCACATCAGTGCTGGCTTTAAGAGAAAATTAAAAGTTATCCCCGATGGCTCAGCGGGAAAAGAATCCACCTACAATGCAGGAAACACAGAAGATGTGGGATCAACCCCTGAGTCAGGAAGATCCCTTGGAAGAGGAAGTGGCAAGACACTCCAGTATTCTTGCTTGAAAAATCTCATGAACAGAGGAGCCTGGTGGGCTACAGTCCAAAGTGTTGCAAAGAGTTGTACATATGACTCAACAGCAAAGCACATATAAAAATCAGGGAAAAAGCTCACAGTAGAAAATGGCAAAGTAGTAACCTCTAGAAGAGAAGAAATCAGAGTGATGACACGAAGTATTTAAGACTGATGACAAGAAAGATACATTTTATGTTCACAAAAGATGAAGCAATTCTAAAGTCAGCAAACATTTTTAATAATTAGGGGACCATTGCTACACAATAGTGATTTTTTTAACTTTAAGAACAATTACTTTCTGTCAAGTATGGTATCAATTTTGTAGCAACTCTGTCCTTGGAAACTTTAAAAAACAAGTTGGATGTAGTGATTTCAGAATCAATATGAAAGTGTACAGGTGAATACAGCAGATGGACCTTGGTCCTTTCCAATTCCATAATTCTATGGTGGTAGGAATCCCAAATTCCAATCTTGTCTTGGCAGATTTGATTGGCTTCTGACAGGAAGGCAGCTGGTGTTTGTGGTTGTGTAATGAAACTTCAGTCACCAATTGGGCTAACTGTACTAAAATATGAAGAAAAGCATTCTGGTTTGGTGATTTTCATTTAACCAGTTCTCCTATACACTCCACTTTGGATTGCATAATTGAGCGCTTATTTTACCCCCCAGTCATTCAGTACCAACATCAACAAAATCTGGAACCCTATGCATGAACTGGAGCACATGCACACAGAATCACACGTTGGCAAAGTGAAATGGAGCAGGTAGTAGGTAGTATTAGCACATATTAGTCTATTATAACGTCGTGGAGAAGGCCCCTAAGATCAAAGGGAAGAGTCTATTCTAACACTTAAGTAAAACACAAGAGCGAAGTCTACAGGTAAAGCTAACTAGCTGAACTCCAGTCCTGCAACTCACTATATGGTCAGACTGTCAAAAAATAGCAGAGGTTTAACTATGAACCTGAGATTTCACTGCCTGATCTTGAAGTTAGTGAGAAAAGCAAGCCAGGAATTTAGATCTACTAGGATCAAAGTAACAGGTGGGACACAAAGAATGAGACTTATGTGCAAACAATTTTCAAATCTAGCTTCCAAAACTGGATTATAATGTCTGTGATGATACCCATACAAAGAAAGTGAAAACCCTTTTTTCAATAGGATACTGTTAGGACAGGAAAATAATGTTTATGCAGATTCCTTAGATTGTTTTGTTTATTTATTTATTTATTTTTCTCTGTGACTCTTTTACTGGTCCCAGAAATTAGAACTGGCTTAAACCACAGGAAGCTCAGCTGAGAGGAAGATTTGGAACCTTGAAGCATTGAATGAAAACCATGGAGAGAAACAAAGTTACATCAGGCACGCTCACTTGAAGACTGGCATAAGGTGAAGTTACTGGAATACTGCTGGATAAGGTGAAGATGAGGAGCTTAAAGCCAGAGTAACAAGTTAAATGATGACTCCGGACTCAGCTAGTGCTGCCAAAGGTAAGAAATATGTAGCAATTTGTGTGCAGCAGGAGAAGCTTAGTGGAGGACTAATTTGTTCAGCTGTTGTTCCAGCTTATTACCCATCTTTGGCAGATAGAAATGGTTAATTGCTTCAGAAGTGGCCTCTGATGCTAGTCTAGGGGTATTTCTGAGCTATTTTTCTCTGAAATATTTCATGAGCGTGAATATGAACTCTAAGACCAGACAGTTGAGATTAAAAACAAAAACTAAATTCTATTTCCTGTGCTTTTACATTTAATGATTATTTTTGAACCATTAAATTTCACAGCTGGAATTCAGTAAAGTCAGTCAAAAATTCATTACAGTCATATGCACCAAGAACAAAAAAAGACAATCCCATTAAAACTAGTCTACAGTGCCATAGAGTAATAACTTTTCATCCCATTTTAGTAGGATTAGCTAGTAAAATAATGTTTTATTTCAAGTAACAAGGATCTGATACTGTCATTTTTTCCCAGTGGAAACAGAAAAAAAATCTTATTACAAATAAGTCTCCTATAACAAAATTTTCTTTCCAATTTCATTTATTTTTATTATATAGTGTCATGTCTTAAAAAAATAAAAAATAATAGTAGAAATCTATTTGATGTTCAGTAAAGTTTTCATCAGTCATATATATTATATGAATCAACAAATACATATGTATAATAAAGATTACATTGACATTGCTTATGGATACATCTGTGATAGCTATTCTCTGTGAAATATGATTGAATTGCCAAGACACAAAGTTCTAAAAATCATTGTTGTTTGTTGTTGTTGTTGCTCAGTTACTGAGTCAAGTCTGACTCTTTGTGACCACATGGACTGCAGGACACCAGGTTCCCCTGTCCTTCACTATCTCCAGGGGTTTGCTCAATTTCACGTCCATTGAGTCGGTGATGCTATCTAAATATCTCATCCTCTGCTGCCCCTTTTATCTTCAATCTTTCTCAGTATCAGGGTCTTTTTCCAAGAAGTCAGCTCTTGGCATTAGGTGGCCAAAGTATTGGAGCTTCAGCTTCAGCATCAATCCTTCCAATGAATATTCAGAGTTGATTTCCTTTAGGGATGACTGGTTTGATCTCCTTGCTGTCCAAGGGACTCTCAAAAGAGTCTTTTCCAGCACCACAATTTGGAAGCCTCAATTCTTTGGGGCTCAGCCTTCTTTATGGTCCAACTCTCACATCTATACGTGACTACTGGAAAAACTGTAACTACGACTATATAGACTTTTGTTAGCAAAGTGATGTCTCTGCTTTTGAACACACTGTCTAGGCTTGTTGTAGCTTTCCTTCCAAGGAGCAAGTGTCTTTTAATGTCATGGCTGCAATCACCATCCACAGTAATTTTGAAAAGTGAAAGTGAAGTTGCTCAGTCATGTCCGACTCTTTGCAACCCCATTGACTATAGCCCACCAGGATCCTCCATCTGTGGAATTTTCCAGGCAAGAGTACTGGAGTGGGTTGCCATTTCCATCTCCAGGGGATCTTCCTGACCCAGGGATTGAACCCAGGTCTCCCACATTGTAGGCAGATACTTTTACCATCTGAGCCACCAGGGAAGCCCCTGATGATTTTGGAGCCCAAGAAAATAAAGTCTGTCACTGCTTCCACTTTTTCCCCTTCTATTTGCCATGAAGTGATGGAACCCAATGTCACGATCTTAAGTTTTTTTAATACTGAGAGTTAAGCCAGCTTTTTCGCAGTTAGAACTGCTGCTTCTTGACCCATATTCAGGTTTCTCAGAAGACAGGTAGGGTGGTCTGGTACTCCCATCTCTTTAATGATTTTCTACAGTTGTGATCCACACAATCAAAGTTTCAGTGTAGTCAATGAAGTAGAAGTAAATGTTTTTTTTTCTGGTATTCTCTTGCTTTTTCTGTGATCCAACAGATGTTAGCAAATTGATCTCTGGTTACTCTGCCTTTTCTAAACCTTTCGTGTACATCTGAAAGTCTTCAATTCACATACTGCTAAAGACTAGCTTGAAGAATTTTGAGAATGTGAAATGAGCACAATTGTATGGCAGTTTGAACATTCTTTGTCATTACTTTCTTTAGTGTTAGAATCAAAACTGACCGATTCCAGTCTTGTGGCCACTGCTGCGTTTCCCAATTTGTTGACATATTGAGTGCAGCACTTTCACAGCATCATCTTTTAGGATTTTAAATAGCCCACCTGGAATTCCATCACCGCCAGGAGCTTTGTTTGTAGTAATGCTTCCTAAAGCTCACTTGACTTCACACTCCAGGATGTTTGGCTCTAGGTGAGTGACCATACCATCGTGGTTATCCAAGTCATTAAGACCTTTTCTGTATAGTTCTTCAGTATATTCTTGCCACCTCTTCTTAATCTCTTATGTTTCTGTTAGGTCATAATTATTAATAATATGTTATTTTTCCAACCTAAGAGAACCTACTCATTTTATGGACATTAAGTGATTTAAATTATTATCATGCAGTAGTCATGTATGGATGTGAGAGTTGGACTATAAAGAAAGCTGAGCACCGAAGAATTGATGCTTTTGAACTGTGGTGTTGGAGAAGACTGTTGAGAGTCCCTTGGACTGCAAGGAGATCCAACCAGTCCATCCTAAAGGAAATCAGTCCTGAGTGTTCACTGGAAAGACTGATGTTGAAGCTGAAACTGCAATACTTTGGCCACCTGATGAGAAGAACTGACTCATTTGAAAAGACAGATTGATGCTGGGAAAGTTTGAGGGCAGGAGGAGAAGGGGAAAAGAGAGGATAAGATGGTTGGATGGCATCACTGACTCAATGGACATGAATTTGGGTAAACTCCGGGAATTTGTGATGGACAGGGAGGCCTGTTGTGCTGCGGTTCATGGGGTCACAAAGTCGGACACGACTGAGTGACTGAACTGAACTGATGCTATTTTAACAATTTGATAATATTATTGTGGTTTAGTTGCTAAGTTGTTTCCAACTCTTGAGACCCCATGAACTGTAGCCTGCCAGGGTCCTCTGTCCATGGGATTCTCTAGGCAAGAATTCTGGAGTGGGTTGCCATTTCCTTCTCCAGGGGATTTTCCCAATCCAGGAACCGATCCCGGATCTCCTGCATTGCAGACAGATTCTTGACCAACTGAGTTATATTGAGGATAGACTAATGAATGCTATAGTCAGTATCTCTAAACCACAGTAATTTCTCCTTTCTTTTTAATTATAGATTGTTGTTTTATAAAGATTAATAACTGTGCTCCTGACTTATAAAGTATCATATCATTTTGAAAAGTCACTGTATTTTTTTCAGAAGAATATATATATACACATATATATGTAAATATACTTATGTATTTCTATAATTTTCTGTATCTCAATATTTAAGTTCTTAAATTTTTAGAGGTCTAAAAAAAGAGACTGGAATGATTTCAAGACACATGGATATTATGTGGCCTAAAACAAAATAATTATGCTGCAGTATTTAATCATGTCTAATATTCATGCTAATGATCTATATTTAGACTAGGGAACAGTTGAGAGTACACTGTCATTGTTTTATCAGAGTCTTGTTATAAAATTAGGGAAAGTATTCTTCAAGGCAGATCTAAGATGACAGAGTTGAGCATAATATGAAAACTTTGACATTCTACTCTTTAGTAAGACTTCCTTTCATATTCCTACTCCTACACATTTAAAATATATTTTTATGTCCTTTGCAATAAAGAGTAGCTTTAATTATTTTGAAATCTGAAGGTGGGTAGTTAAGACAAACATTTAGAAAACAATAACGTACAAAATAAAAGGGAGACCGGCTTTCTCAAATGGCACACACTGCTTCTGGAAGATCTGACATTCTTCCAATTGAATTTCCAGTGACAAGGAATTTTCCCGGTATATCTATATATTTAATCAAATAGGGAAGCTTACTCTAAACAAACACAGATGTTTATGGTTCTGCTTGACTAACAACGTTTTCTTTGCCAAACATTATTGTTTGGAGAGTCATTAAAGGTTTGACTAAAAACAACTCTACATTAAAAGAAGAGAGTTACAATTTAGTTTGAAGTAATTAAATCACTTGATAGCAAGTGAGGCTGAACTGCAGCAACAGATGATTTTTTTCAAAGCTGCTATAAAACTCTTAAGTGAGCTTGGATGTCAGCCTGTTTTGCAGATAAGTCAAGTAGCCCTTTGCATATGCATTTATTTGCCTTTAGAAAAGCAACACAGTTCAGTGTTAGATAGAAAACACCCTACAAGAAAATAGATTCTTGACCCAGTGATCTTGGAAAGCACTCAAATAAACAAATTTAAGCAGGTTTTCTTATTTCAGCAAAATTCTAAGAGTACTTAATATGCAGTCATGCTTGTGGGTAAACTAGAGATGAATGTTTCCCAAAATTGACTACTAAACTTCTCCCCCTCCCCACTTAACATTTTATCGAATTGGTAATTTGCGGGATTCACTTCCGGATATGTTGCTCTGAAGTGTTATTCAGGTAGTAAATCTAGTCTACCTCTGACATTTTGGAATTGATCAACCTCATCCTCACTTCCTCAGACACAAACTGGCTCATAAAAGAAATTATCTGAAATGTCTGCCTTCTGGGCAGACTCTTCTCAGTGTTTCTACTTCCCTCTTTAGCTTGTGCTTGTTCCCCTAGTTCTGAGTTTAGGACTTGGTGAACTTGATATAACACCAGAATAGCCGGATAAGTGGAGACACCTCTTTTCCTCTCGCCCCACCAACAGTTCTCTAAAATAATTTGGTCTGTACAATCACTCATCTTCTTACCTTCCCCAGTATTCTAAGAAAGTATTACTTTTGTGAGCTCAGTTTGGATTTTTATAACACAGAGTATTATTGATCAATTATTGATCAATTCAAAAGAATTGATAGAGGCAGAGGAAAGATAGTAACAGATTAATAATAACAATAAATACCATAATCATACTGCTGACTTTTCTGAAACAGCTACACTTTATCAAGAATATGGTAGTAAATGAAACAGAACGAAAAAGAAAAGAAGTAGGAAAGTTTGTCCAACTACATAATAAGAAAAAAAATTCGTAAAGAAAGACAGGAGGAAAAGAGTCAGAAAATTCTTGCTGGCTGAAGAAGCAGGGGACATTGCAGTATGTAGGAATAGGCTTGAGGAAAGCCTTTGGAACCACTTCAAGGATGAAAGATAATTTTGAGTGAGAGTAAAGGTAATTCTGAAGAGGATCTAATTGATTCTGATTCAAATCTCCTTTAATTATCTAGGTAAAAACTGGGATGTCCTGTTAATTACTTTTAGCTATTGGGCTAGTTTCCATTAATGAATATAAGTTATACAAGGACAGTGAGGCATTTTGAGTTAAATTTAGATCATATTGGCTCCTTTCACTGGCACACCTTCTGGACTTGTGGCTCAGCTTTTTGATTTTTAGATTTTCATCTATTCTTTGCTCTGCTCACTGCCTTGGTTTTGACACTACTAGCTGTCTTGAATTTCTAAGCTCGGTCATTCCAAAAGAGACCATCCCTTAGCTCCGGGATGAGTTCTTTCTTCCCATCACCTTTCCTATCCATAGTCAGTGGGACAGGGCACTTTGTTAATTACCTTCCAGTATCTTCTTGTTTGTTAATCTGTGTCTTCTCTGTGCCACAGTGTTTTTAGACCAAACAAATTAAAAGTGAAGTGGTTATTTATATCAGAGACTCAAGATGACCACACCTCAGCTGAGGCTAGAAAAAGTGAAATTCTTACAGTTCTATTTATTAAAAAAAAATAGTTTGGTAGAGCCTAAGAAGGGAAAAGAAGAAAAAAATGGAAAAATAGGGTTCAGAAACTGTGAGAGTCTGGATGTCCTTCAGATTGAAGTGTGGAAGTGAGGCTATCTGTGTGTGAATAGTGAGGACTTTGCCCCGCTAGTCAACAGAAAGGAAGAAGCCATGAAATAGGCAGAAGGCAGAGTAAGGACACATATGTAACTTCCCTTCATGCAATTAAGGCTTGGAAGATTCCATGTCCACATTTTACCGGGCTGAACATCTGTACCGTCTATGGAAAACTCTCAATCACACTGCAGCCAGACAAAGTTCAGATGTCATATTTCAAGACATAAAAATGTATGCTTACATTGCTGTAATTTTTTCCCCCCTTAATTTTTCCCAAGCTAAGAAAGTTATTCTCTCTTTAACACTCTGTGCCAAATATTTGCATTCATTTATGTATTATCTGGGCTTCCCTTGAGGCTTAACTGGTAAAAAAATCCGCCTGCAGTGCAGGAGACCTGGGTTCGATCCCTAGGTTGGGAAGGTCCCCTGGAGAAGGGAATGGCTACCCACTCCAGTATTCTGGCCTGGACAATCCCATGGACTGTATAGTCCATGGGGTCACAAAGAGTCGGGCAAGACTGAGCAACTTTCACTTTCACTTTCATGTATTATCTGACCAGGACGTGTCTCTCTCCTTTAGGTACAATGCCTCTCTCCTGTAGGTAGCCTGTGACTTGGCAGCAAGCCACAGTGATTTATCACATTTTTTATTCCTTGCTCCAGCTTGCTTGGCAAAAGAACACATAACAGGGTCTCCTATTTACATGTACATCCTTGTCCTTTTGTGTTATTTTCTATGAAGGTCTCCTGTTTAATCAGTTTGCTTCCTTTAAGAAAAGGAATAGTTTACAAATAAAGACATTATGAAGAAGGGACTTCCCTGGTGATCCAGTGGCTGAGACTCCACGTTCCCACTGCAGGGGCCCCAGTCAGGGAACTAGAGCCAACATGCCACAGATAAGAGTTTGCATGCTGCAACTAAGACCCAGTGCAGCCAAACAAATAAATATTACAAAAGAAAGACATTATGAAGGGATTCATGTTTAGGGTTGCTTTCTGCATATAGGATCATATATAATATTATGTTTCTCCTCTTTTGTTTTTCAAGTACATTTTTGCACTAAATTTTAACATTTTTGAGTGTTAATCTGTGCAAATCTTACGACAATTAGTCCATTGCTTTTATTATTTATATTTTTCCATAAATTTCCTTCTTGTTAATTACTTTTTCCTACATAGATAGTAATAATTGAGTCTCACAATGATGTTAAATAGCATTTTAAAGAGAACCATCATGCTTAATTGTCTTTGAAATAGTACAGGTTTTTTAATATACTAATATTTCACTGATTTCAGTGAAATTTAATTTTTCTATCAATCTGCCATATGATTTATGTTTCATACTACCTTGATTCATAAATAGGCATATTTATCATTTTTCTTAGAATAGACTTGTTTAGTGCTTTTGTATCTTATGATTTATATAAAATTTATATAAAAGTTATTCATCACCATGCATTTTTTTATATTTGAATATTAAACAAGGGAGTGGTTCATGTCATTTCTAAGAAGTTTCTCTTGGCCAAAATGACAACAAGTATTTGGTAAGAATTTGCAACAAATGCAATGCTCAACACATGGGATATCTTTATTTCTTACTGAATCTGGCTAGCACATCACAAGGTGTATTGGAAAACTTTAAGTCATTTGAGACCTTCTGCCAGTAAAACTGGAATGTATGGAAATGGTAGATGGTAGTGAGAACTTTTTTTCAGCTTCAAATATTTAGAAAATGCATGGGTTTATTAAAAGTATACCTAGTGAATCAAATAGATAGCTAAAGGAATATAGATTTTTATGTGTTTGTGTGATATAGTTTGCTCTATTAAGATATAGGCAACAAATTGATAGGAACTATCTTATGCATTTTTCCAACTAACATGGAAATAGCACAGTAGAAACTCAGGAGAGTTTTATAAGAAAATTAATAAATGAATGAGTGAGTGACAGTTACTCAGTGGTGTCCAACTCTTTGTGACCCCATGGAGTGGAGCCCACTAGGCTCTTCTGTCTATGGAATTCTCTAGGCAAGAATACTGGAGTGGGTTGCCATTGATGAATAGACTCCATCAATTTTGGAAGAAGTAGCAAGGACCTGTTATTTTTTGGCTTCTCATATCTATTCTTCACTCTTCTGTTAACTCTATCTAGGTTTCTTCCAGAAACCACCCTCACTCCCAAATTCAGCTCCCAAGCTTAAATTGAAACTTTTATCTGTTTCAAAGATAAATCCTGTGACCTACATGTAAGTAAATTAATGCATCAATCCATGAATGCCTTGAGTTCATGTCCTAATGAATTGAATGGATTTTCTTAGGGAAATCTTCAGAATGATACTCCTGTTCTAAAGCAAGGACTGAAACTCAATAAACACTGGGTCAGGAGAAGATGTCATCATCCTGTGACCATATATGAGGTCATTCCATTGAAATTGAGGATGGAGATGCATAAACAAAGGCAGAATTAAGAGATGGGAAAAATCTAGTTCCTTGATGATGCAATTAAAACCTCTGCTTCAGGCTTTGGAGCCAGCCCTATCTTGAGACCTATTAGCCTAGCAAGGCAAAAAAAAAAAAAAAAATAGATTCTATATTTGCTTCAGTAGAGACTTTACATCTTTTGCACTTGAAGCTTCTTTAATTAACAAGACAAAATCATTAAAGCTCTACTGTCAGAAAAAAAACTGAATGAAGCTTTTGCTTTTTCATTCTATCCAAGAATAGAACGAGATTCTATATCTCAACTATTAAGGCAGTGGCTTTCAAACTATACCCAAGCTGTACCTTCATCTAAGTGCTCCTGGGAAAGAGGAAGAGGATAGAGACACGGAGTTCTAGAACATTACACTGAATCAACCAGAGACACCCTACATCTTATCTCTCCTGAGCTTTTGCAGGAAGAGTTTTGACGCTAAGACAAATTTGCTAGCTGCTGGTTAAAACAGTGTTTTAATGCCTTTAAAGCAGACAACAGTGGAACTATGGACATACATATTGTTCTGTTTTAAAAAAACCCAACCATAACACTATAAAACCATGTTTATTTTATAATCTTCTACCTTAATAAAAAATGGCATTATTTAATTGGTTATATAAAAATGGTAACTGAAATCACTCTACAGTTTGACATCTTTTAATTTTCATCATTTAGTGTTTTACTTCTCTTCCCTCAGTCACTGAAAACTAAGACCCTGCTTTTCTTTTCATAATTTTAATATGCATGATAAAGCACATTTTTAGTATTTTGTTAAATAAGTCAAATCCAGCATTTGTATTTATTCAGTGAGACTTTTCCGTAATAAAATAATAGATTTACTTTCTCAAAATTTCATAAATATTTCAACTTCGGATAAAGATTATGTTAATCAGTAAGGAAGTATCAACCTGCTGCTGTCCTTCAATAATGCAGCTGTTAGGATAATGTATACAAATGAGATAAAGCATTTTTCAAAGGTGTTGCTCAGTGCTAGGCACAAACACCTACTCAATATTAGTCATCACTGAGTCATCATCATAATCACTATCAATTATCATCTTATCCTTAAAAAATCTTTAAAATTATTTCTAGATATATTATTCTAGAAATATATAAATAGTAATTAAAACAGATTTCCATATTATTTTTTAGCTAAATTTTTATTTGGAAAATATATTTACAGAAAAGTCACCAAGAGAATATAGAGGGTTCCTATGTATCCTTCAACAAGTACTGCCAATTAAGATAAATGATCTAAATAATGTTTCTGTTAATATTTAAAACCTATAACTCTAATCACTATTTTTTATAAAACAAATTATGTTTAGACACCTCTGATTTGCACAAGTAGATCAATTTCTTGAGTTGCACAACAGCCTAAAGCAAAACAACACTAAAGTAAAAGGCTGATATATCCTGAAATAGCATTAATGAACTAGACCTTGTTAAACTGAATAATCACAAATTAAAACTGGTGAATTATCTAAGGATAGGATTTTTAAAAATATGGGTTATTTAATAATAGCTTACATAGGTTTATAGCTAATTATTTACTCTATAACTACAAGAAGAAAAGGGAAAAAGAAAGCATCTTACATCATAGAGCATGAATCTTGAATAAACTTAAAATGTTTTAACCCAGTTTTTAATATTCTGGAACATATTGTCAAGGGACATTGCCAAATCTATTTTTATGGATTTTTTTTCCCTTTAATAAGGTTTATGCTTTCTTGGAGATACAAAATGCATCGGTGCCAGAAAATAGAAATAGATTCAAAGCTTTCTTTGATTTCCTAGTTACTTTTAAACTCTGTAGTTGCTTCCATTGGTCCAAATACACAGAGATGAAGGATCACCGTTAAAACCTTAAAGTATTCTATAGCATTATTAAGTTTATTCTCACTATTTGGTGCAAGTACCTTCTAACACAATGATTATATATCACATATAGATTTGTTCCACTCTCAAAAATCTATTTGTTAACAGTAAGCACAGCAACAATTGTCTGAACATCTGTCCATGAAGAACTGGCTTGAAATGACTAATACATTTCACAAAGAGCAGCAAAAACTCTTTGATTCTAATGTTTTTCACACCTCATGCACTTGGGCCAAATGAAAGTTCTCTATATATCTCTCACAGGTTATGATGTCCAAACACTTTGCTCCACTTAAAAACAGGTTTAGTTTTGCCCTTTTGTCACTTCTTTGCATATTTATACATTACTAAGTTGGCTGGCATGTAATATTTATGGCGACAAATGCTATCAAGGAATAAAAGCTATTAGGTTGAAAGAAGAATCATTGAAAGAATATAATTAAGTTTCCCTCTGGTCCCTGCAGGCTCCACACTGAGCCACATATTGACATCTGTACCTGACTTAGCATCATGGAACCACACTTCTGCTAATTTTCATTTCTTTTTATGTGCTTGCCTCTGATCACAACTTCATTGTTGTTCAGATACTGTACTTTTAAAATTTACTTCTAAGTAACAAGAAACTATGAGAAAAGCAATTATTTCAACTTGTACAGAACCCTAGACTTATTTCGTATGGCATGTTTCTCTAGGATATGAGTCTGTCAGTTACCAGTATCATTCTGGGTACAATCCAGACCATTACATTGATGTAATATTTAAGGTAGAATAAACTTCAAGCTGTCTTTTAATAACCCACGGGCACATTTTAAGTGGTTTGCTTAATTTCAAACCCTTTGTATTTTTGCTGGCAGAGCCTCCTCTATTTCCAGGAGTACAAAAGGAAAACAAAACTGAATTTGATGATCAGTCAAAAACAACAACCAATAAAACAACAAAAATGTCTTATTGAGAAGTAACTGAATTGTATATTCTAAATTCAAATAAAAAAATCAAGGGATGAACATGATGGCTAATGTAACAGTTTATATCAAAAGTCATTGATCTGTTGAGTTGAGGAAGCATTCAGCTTAAAAACCGAAGTAAAAACCTATATAGGGCTGAACTCTAAAAGGTTTCCTGAGGAATACAGTTTTAACTTCCCTGTATGTTATTCAAATTTAGTATAAATTTATGCACAAAATGAAGTCTACTTGGTATATTTATACAACAGCAGAAATTTGGAATTAAATATACTAAATAAATTATAACATCCATGCAATAAACTATTATGTACTTACAAAACAAAATCAAATGGTATTTTTTACATAGAAAGATGTTCATTATGTTGAATGACCATTCAGGACAGAAAGCAATATGCATTTTATTAACCCTCAATGTTATTTCTGGAGGTAGAGATAATGGATGCTTTCTCTCTCTTTTGTTCATACTTTTTCATACATATATTAATTGTGTAATTAAAATTTTTTGACTCGCAAATAGTTAAGAAAAAATGACAGCCAATTGATGAACAGAGAAACTGATGATTTTTTTAATATTAATTTTTTTAAATTTAAATTATTTATTTATTTTACTTTACAACATTGTATTGTTTTAGCCATACATTGACTTGAATCCACCATGCGTGTACATGTGTTCCCCATCCTGAACCCCCCTCCCAACTCCCTCCCTTTCCCATCCCTCTGGGTCATCCCAGTGTACCAGCCCCGAGCATCCTGTATCATGCATTGAACCTGGACTGGTGATTTGTTTCACATATGATAATTTACACATTTCAATGCCATTCTCCCATATCATCCCACCCTTGCCCTCTCCAGTCCAAAAGACTGTTCAATACATCTGTGTCTCTCTTGCTGTCTTGCATACAGGGTTATCATTACCGTCTTTCTAAATTCCATATATATGCGTTAGTATACTGTATTGGTGTTTTTCTTTCTGGCTTACTCCACTCTGTATAATAGGCTCCAGTTTCATCCACCTTATTAGAACTGATTCAAATATATTCTTTTTAATGACTGAGTAATATTCCATTGTGTATATGTACCACAGCTTTCTTATCCATTCCTCTGCTGATGGGCATCTTTTGTACACATTATTGTTTAAGTGTATTGCTGACAGAATAATAGGTAATAAATGTGAAAATTTTTTAGAATAGTTGGTTGAGTAAATTTTCAAAAATAAAACCCATCTGAGATAGTCACAGATTTAGACAAATACTGTTTGCATAAACTTAACAAAAATTAGTTATGAGAGTGACCAATAAACATGAATGCAAACATCCAACATAAAAAAATTATTAAATAAGTGACTATGCATCCATTTGATTGTGCATTACATACCAGTAAAAATATTTAGTAAAAGTTTACAATGGAGTGAAAAATGGTCATTATATAGCACTTTCTATATATATCACTATAGGTAAAATTTTATATAAAGTGTAATCCCAATAAAAATATGCAACAAGAAAAATAATTTAAAAATTTACTAGTAGGAAGAAAGGCAAAACATTAATAGTTATTATATTAGAGGTGAGATTACAAGTGTTTTTCTGATATTTGTCTGTAATTTTCTGTACTTTCTCAGCTTCTTACAATGATCATATATTACTTTTTCTAGCTCATGCATATTTTTTTCTCATCAGTAATAATAAAGCAAGACAAGCACCTAGTGGTAGAGACCAGTATTAGAACTATTTTAAAATAAAGAACAAGCTATAGATTGATGTACTGTCCATAATATAGGGCTAAGAGAAAACACCAAACTCTCTAAATAGGAATACAAATATATCCAAGAGTTATGTCTTCAGCTAAATTTCACATGTTCTCTGAGATCCAACTCAAGTCCCACTGTAATTCTTTCTAAACTGTACCAGTCCCAATTGATATGGCACTTTTCACCAATTCAAATAATTAATGCCTTTATTTATAGACTAGCAAAGGAGTAAACTCTCTCCTGTGTTATTCATATATCTAGGAAAGGACTAAATACATTATTGCTTCTAAAAATACTTTAAAATTTATTTACACAACAAGTACTGGACTTTTCATTTCTAGAATATTAATGAGAAGTGGATCCAGTCAGAATCCACTTCTGAGTGTGACTCTCAGACACTATAGATTCATTTTTAGGATGACCCTGTGATTTGGATCATCCCTCTAACCTTACATCTACCTCAATAAACATTTTCAGAGTTGCATTCCTTTTGGTAATGAGAATACATAAGTTAATAGGATACAATTTGCCAAGGTCCAGCCTCGGCAGGATCCAGGGGGTACCCTCAGGATGAACAGCGTCGGAGAGAGAGAGAGAGAGAGAGAGAGAGAGAGAGAGAAGACACGTGAGACTAGCTTTGATAGGACCAAGTCTGCGAGGGAGAGAGAGAGAGAGAGAGAGAGAATGACCAGACGGGGGTGTTTGCAGGGTCTGGCAGAGTCTGGCCCATCTTTATTTTTTTACCGTAGCTTTTATATTCTAAGTTAGTACATTTTTAAGGGGAAGATAGTTTAATATTACATCAGCTTATCCTTCATGAAACCTGGGTGTTTTCTGCATACTTCTTTGTTTATGAGGGTCTTGTACATTATCTTCTGGCCTTGGGGGCTATTGACATTTTATGACCTAGGTGAATGCAAAGCTGTTTTCCATAATCTATTCTTTAATGAACACAAAGGTCAGTCCTTTTGCAGAAGTTATCAGTTAAATTTATCTAAGAGGTTTACCACATAAAGACTCTGCAGCTCCAGTGAGGCAGCTCCTGTTTAGCATTCCTGGTTAAAATGAACAATTTTAAACTCTTATTTTTCTAAATCTTTAACTATAACCACTTTTAGAATAATATTTTTATGTTCTCTAATAGGGCTTCCTCACCCCCAAAGGGCTCTGTGCCTATTAGGGCCTTTATGTGATCAGGTTTTTATGTTTTATGATTAGGGTATTATAAGCAATCATGCATATTAGTATCAAGGGCATAAACGCATTTGTCAAACAAACTAAAATACCAGCAAAGGAGTTTAAATTAAAACACTCCTTTCACCCTGGATAATCTCATAAAATACCACCACCCGGGAAACTTATTGATTAAACTTCTAAATTGATTCTTATTTGGAAAGAGATTGGGGAAGGCCTTCTGCCTGTGTCACAGAAATTAGGTAGTAGTCTATTGAAGCAAGCATCAGAAAGACAGATATCATCTTTAAGGTGAGCGCTGGGGGCAGCTTTTCGGAATCCCTGAAAACCTGACCCGCCTTGCCCGTCAGGTTTTCTCCCTCATGACCTTGTCATGGGTGGGATCTCCTGTGCCGGCTCCCGGCAACAATTTATGTAAGATATAGTTTTAATTGCTATTAGAGACAACAAAATAAGAGTGACTGAAGTCACTCTCTGAAAAAGTGTAGACAGAATAATCAAGTCATGGTTTATCTCTACCGTGTATTTGGAAATCTAGCCATCTCTTATTCTATTAGTCTACTATGTCTAAGATTGTTTGTCATCATTACATCAAAGTAGCAGAATAGATGCAGCAAAAGAAAAGGCATTCTTCTCCTCTTAAGGATACAACTTGGAGGTTGCACACACTTTCCTCTCAAATCTTACTGGCTACATGTGTGCTGTTCAAAGAATAGCAACAAGAGATAAGAAAGCCTTTGTCAGTGATCAGTGCAAAGAAATAGAGGAAAACAACAGAATGAGAAAGGCTAGAGATCTCTTCAAGAAAATTAGAGATACCAAGGGCATGTTCCATGCAAAGATGGGCTCAATAAAGGACAGAAATTGTATGGACCTAAAAGAAGCAGAAGATATTAGAAGAGGTGGCAAGAATACACAGAAGAACTGTACAAAAAAGTTCTTCATGACCCAGATAATCATGATGGTGTGATCACTGGCCTAGAGCCAGACATCCTGGAATGTGAAGTCAAATGGGCCTTAGAAAGCATCACGCTGAACAAAACTAGTGGAGGTGATGGAATTCCAGTTGAGATATTTCAAATCCTAAAATGATGCTGTGAAAGTGCTACACTCAATATGCAAGCAAATTTGGAAAACTCAGCAGTGGCCACAGGACTGGAAAAGGTCAGTTTTCATTCCAATCCCTAAGAAAGGCAATGCCAAAGAATGCTCAAACTACTGCACAATTGCAATCATCTCACAAGCTAGTAAAGTAATGCTCAAAATTCTACAAGCCAGGGTTCAACAATACATGAACCATGAACTTCCAAATGTTCAAGCTGGATTTAGAAAAGGCAGAGGAACCAGAGATCAAATTGCCAACATCTACTGGATCATCAGAAAAGCAAGAGAGTTCCAGAAAAACATCAATTTCTGCTTTATTGACTATGCCAAAGTCTGACTGTGTGGATCACAATAAACTGTGGAAAATTCTGAAAGAGATGGGAATACCAGACCAACTTACCTGCCTCTTGAGAAGTATGTATGCAGGTCAGGAAGAAACAGTTAGAACCAGACATGGAGCAAGAGACTGGTTCCAAATAGGAAAAGGAGTACGTCAAGGCTGTACATTGTCATTCTGCTGTTTTAACTTATATGCAGAGTACATCATGAGAAATGCTGGGCTGGAGGAAGCACAAGCTGGAATCCAGATTGCCAAGAGAAATATCAATAACCTCAGATATGCAGATGACACAACCCTTATGGTAGAAAGTGAAGAAGAACTAAAGAGCCTCTTGATGAAAGTGAAAGAGGAGAATGAAAAAGTTGGCTTAAAGCTCAACATTCAGAAAACTAAGATCATGGCATCTGGTCTCATCACTTCATGGCAAATAGGGAAACAATGCAAACAGTGACAAACTTTTTTTGGGCTCTAAAATCACTGTAGATGGTGAGAGCAGCCATGAAATTAAAAGATACTTACTCCTTGGAAGGAGAGTTATGACCAACCTAGACAGCATATTAAAAAGCAGAGAATTGCTTTGCCCACAAAGGTCCATCTAGTCAAGGCTACAGTTTTTCCAGTAGTAATGTATGGATGTGAGAGTTGGACTATAAAGAAAGCTGAGTGCCAAAGATGTTTTTGAACTGTGGTGTTGGAGAATACTCTTGAGAGTCCCTTGAACTGCAAGGAGATCCAACCAGTCCATCCTGAAGATCAGTCCTAAATATTCATTGGAAGGACTGATATTGAAGCTGAAACTCCAATACTTTGGCCACCTGATGCAAAGAGCTGACTCATTTGAAAAGACCCTGCTGCTGGGAAAGATTGAAGGCGAGAGGAGAAGAGGACGACAGAGGATGATATGGTTGGATGGCATCACCAACTCAATGGACATGAGTTTGAGTAAACTCCGGGAGTTGGTGATGGACAGGGAAGCCTGGCGTGCTGCAGTCCATGGGGTCTCATAGAGTTGGACACGACTGAACAACTGAACTGAACTGAACTCTGCTGTCCAATACTACAACCCCTAGCCACGTAGGACTATTGAGAATGTGAAATATAGCTCAATATCAATTGCAAGTTGGGCCATAAAGATGGCTGAGCATTGAAGAATTGAAGTTTTCAAATTGTGATACTGGAGAAGACTCTTGAGAGTCCCTAAGACTGCAAGGAGATCAAACCATCCAATCCTAAAGGAAATAAACCTTGTACATTCATTGGAAAGATTGATGCTGAAGCTGAAGCTGAATCTTCAACACTTTGGCCACCTGATGCGAAGAGCCAGCTCATTGGAAAAGACCCTGATGCTGGGAAAGATTGAGGGCAAGAGGAGAAGGGGTGACAGGGAATGAGATGATTGAATAGCATTACTAACCCAATGGACATGAGCTTGAGCAAACTCTGGGAAACAGTGAAAGACAGGGAAGCCTGGTGTTCATGGGGTTGTAAACAGTTGGACACAACCAAACAACGAACAACAACATACTTTAAGTTTAAAATACAATGGACTTTGAAGACATAGTATAAAAAAATAATGTAAAATATATTCTTAATATTTTTATATTGCTTGTTTGTTATAATGATGCTGTTTGTGATATATTGGATTAAGACATCTTTAAAAATACTTTTATGTCTTTCTTTTTACTTTAAAAAATATAACTAAGAAAAAAATCTAAATTACATACATGATTTGAATTATATATCTATTAGAATATAATGGGCTAGAGAGGATGAGATGGTGATAGCCTCACAGACTCAATGGACATAAATTTGAGCAAACTCTGGGAGATAGCAAAGGACAAGGAAGCCTGCGTGCTGCAGTCCATGGGGTCATAATGAGTCAAACAGGACTTAGCAACTGAACAACAAAAACAACAAATTTCCTTAAAAGAGAGTCAGGAAATTTTGGAAATCTCTGTTTCCTCTGAAAACTAGGGTTTTTTTTTTTTTTTACCATGATGTAGATGGAATAATGAGGAAAGGAAACAAATTGTAGTATCTTCCATATGTAATTTCCTTTCAGGGAACATAGATTTATCACAAAGAAGGAGTAGGTTCATGTTTTAGCACTAGGAGCTGTTGGGAGGAAATTCATAGGTGTTCTGCATTTCTGGAAGTCTTGTGACTGACTCGCTGCCTTCCTTTTGTTCCAGACTATCTTTCCAAAGATGTCTGTATAGTGAATGGCCCTGGATGATGTAGTGTCTTGCTTGATAGCAAGGGACAGGCTGGCGTGGTTTCTGTCTACTCATTTTAAAAGAGTCAAATTTTCTAAACTAAGGGTTTTATCTCCTATAATGCGGCCTGTTGCAAGTACAGATACCATCTGGCCCTCTTCACATGGCCCTATGGGATTTAGAGCTCAGGGAAGTGTAAAAATGGTGATACTCTGAAGACATTATTGCTCAAGTAATAAACTGTTCTCTGTCTCTGATCCATAAGTCTTGTTTGTTGTACTTTATGTAACTTTAATAGGAATACAGAATATCTAATAAGAGTGGATATATTTAAAGCACAGTCTTAGATGTTTGGCAATTCTACCACACATGACCATTGTATGCTGTTGCATGAGTGATTTAACTTCTTTGTACCTCATTTTCCTATTTAAAATTAAACTGAACCTCATTAGATTCATTATAAAGATTATATGAGATAAATTTATATAAAGTGCTTAGAAAAGTGCCAGGCATATGTTTTCACTCAATAAATGTTATAGTTACCAATTAGATGAGGAATTATGGTTAGATGCAATAAATAGAAAATGGCATTGAGCAAATGTGACAGCAATTTGTTTTATATGGATAATCATACATGACTGGCATTGTGCAAAATACAAAACAAAACTATTTTGGTTGGATATAACAATCTTACTGCTTTGGAGTGTGACACATGGTCTGATCCATAAAAATCTACAGTACCAAATCTTACACTCCTTTCTCATCTGTAATCTTAATGAGAAAGACCCTGAGGATCCAGAGTGATATAGAGCTGCAAGAAGGAAGAAACTAGGGTACTTAGATGTCTTTGTGATAAAAATCTGTCTATCTTTCCCTACTACACATCAGCCTACATAGAACTACAACATAAGCAAATAGTGAACCTTTCTCATGTGAAAGTACTAAAATGTTGGAATCCTTTGTAACAGAAGCCTACAACTGACTAATAAAGGGTAGAGAAAAGGAACCTCCTCTGAAGGGAAAGAAGACAAAAAGAAGATGAAAAGAAGTCATGTAAGTAGGGCTTCCTAGGTGGCTCAGTGGTAAAGAATCCACCTGCCAATGCAGGAGGCATGGGTTCAATCTCTCGTCTGGGAAGATCTCTTGGAGAAGGAAATGGCAACCCGCTTCAATATTCTTGTCTGAAAATCCCCATGGACAAAGGAGTCTGGTGGATTAGAGTCCATGGGGTCACAAAGAATAGGACATGACTTAGCAGCTGAAGAACAACAAGGCATGTAAGTAGTTTGGTTAAGATTTGGTTCTGCTGGTACAAAGAGCATATGAAAAATAGATGCTGGGAAGCTAACACAACTGAGTTATTCACATGCAAAACTCCTTAAGTAAGCCTGGGTTCCCAAGTGTGAATGCCAAAGTTGTGGTCCTTGAACTTCTCCAGCTTTATGCAAAGTCCTACCTCCTTCCAAAGGTATCTTACAGATTACATTTTAATAATTATGAATATCTCATAGCTCTCCAATCATAATATGCATACCTAATAGTGATTATCTTACATCTGTCTTTTTAAAATGTTAATCCTTCTACCTGGAATGCCCTCTCTCTTTTATATGCTAAACCTTCACTCATGTGTCCTCCAAAAGTCAGTTTGGGTGAGTCTCTTCTAAGAAGCTTTCCATAATCCTCTCAAGGCCAGGGCAAAAATAGAAAAAATGTTCTGTTTTACTTTGTTTTCCCAACTGAATTGAGTACATATCACTTTGTTATTGGTGTGGAGGAATAAAGTTTAAAAGTAGTACATTGAGAGACTGTATTTCCTATGACTAGGACATCAAGAACAAGGCCTGGTAGTTTGTCCTCTATCAGTATTAAGCATCTATTTCATAGCTAGGATTGCCTTTGGCGTAATACAGACATAAAAATGATATACTTTCTGCCTTATAAATAGTTTCTATCTAGGTAGAGGAGATAGGCTAACTAACGAGGCCAGCAATTCATAGATTAAGATAGAACAAAATCATATCGGTCAAAATGTATATTGTATAATTCTGAATCGAGTGATCTGCAAATCAGAAGCAAAAACACTGCACCAGTCTGTGGCTTTCCTGAATATCAAACTATCACTAGTCTAATGTTTGTAGGTATTCAGCCATGAATGTGAATTAAATGAGACAATTAAGTCACGAGAAGAGAAGGCATGCTCCACATAACTCAAGTGAACTGGACTGTAAAAAGTGTAAGCATGTAGGATTTCAAATAAAAGAGATTCTTGGTAGGGACTGGTATGGGCAAGGAAAACATCAAGAAGTCAGGATCTGAGTCAGACTATCAGGATAGAAGCCACAAGAAATTTGTACTCAGACAACTCTGGATTTAAATTACAAATGTATCACATAGTAGCTATTTTATTTCATAGTTTGTATTTTCTGATATATAAGAAGAAGATTCATAGCAACTATTTTGTTAATATTTTTATTAATTATTTTTGCATCTATATTCAGCAGTGATATTGATCTGTAATTTACTCTTTTTGCGATATATTCAGTGTTGTGTAAGGTTGACGCTGGCTTCAGAGAATGAGTTCAGATGGGTTCCTTCTTCTGTAATATTGTGGAATAGTTTAGAAGGATAGGTGTTAAGTCTTTTCTAAATGTTTAGTAGAATTCACATGTGATGCCATCTGTTTCTGGAGTTTTGTTAGTTGAAAGTTTTGTGGATTTTTTCTGCTTGTGCATTTTGTTTTGTTTTTAAATTTTAAATTACTGATTCAGTTTCATTACTAGTAATTGGTGTGTTCAGTATTATTTCTTTGTGATTCAGTCTCGGGAGATTGTACATTCCTAGGAGTTTGTCCATTTCTTTCAGGTTGTCTATCTTTTTGGTATATAGTTGATCAGAGTAAACTCTCATGAGTGTCTGCATGTCTGTGGTGTCAGTTGACTTCTTTTTTGATTCCTGACGTTATTGATTTGAGCCTTCTATCTTTTCTGATTGATGAGTCTAAGGGTTTATCAATTTTGTTTGTCTTATCAAAGACCTGGCTCTAAGTTTGCTTGATCTTTTCTTATTTTTAGTCTCTATTTCATTTCTTTCTGCTCTGATCTTTAAAATTTCTTTCTTTCCACTAACTTTGGGGTTTTTTTTTCTTTTATTTTTCTATTTCCTTTAAGAGTAAGGTTATGTTGTTTATCTGTGGCTTTTCTTGTTTCCTGGGGTAGGTGTATATGGCTATAAACTTCCCTTGGAGAACAGCTTTTGTTGGGTCTCCTAGGTTTTGCATCTTTGTGCTTCCATTTTCATTTGTCTGCAAGTACCACTTAGCCAAATTTTAAGTATGAAATATAATATTGTTAACTATATGCAGTATAGTGTACAATACAGTTCTAGGACTTCTTCATTTTGCATAACTGAAATTTGTACCTTTTGACTAATGCCTCCTCACTAGTTCTGACATCTAGTCCCTGGTAACTACTATTTTACTTGGTTTCTATAAGTTTCACTATTCCATATTCTTCCTGTAAGTAGAATTTTGTGTTGTCTGTCTTTTTGTGCTTGGCTTATCTCACTTGGGTTAATCCATGTTTTCACAAATAGGATATCTTTCTTTTTTTAAAGACTGAAAAATATTTTGATGTACATAACTGCCAAATTTTCTTTAACCATTTATTGATTGACAGACATTCACACTATTTCCACAACTTTGCTATTGTTATTAGTGTTGTAATCAACATAGGGGTGCAGATATCTCTTTAAGATCCAGAGTTCAAAATGTTTGGCTGTGTACCTGCAAAGCTGATTACTGGGTCATACGGAAGTGCTATTTTTTAAAATTTTTTGAGGAACCTCCATATTGTTTTCCAGTGACTGCACCAGTTCACATTTACACCAACATCATATAAGGGTTCCTTTTTTTCTACATCCTTGTTTGTACTTGCTATCTTTTGTCTTTTAATGGCCACCCTAAAAGATGTGAGGTGATAACTAATTGTGATTTTGCTTTGCATTTTCCTGAAAATTACTGATGTTAAGCACCTTTACATGTACCTGTTGGCCATCTGTGTGTCTTCTTTGGAGAAATATCTATTGGAATTATTGGAGCAAGAAAAGCAATGCTGGAGACATCATACCTCCTGATTTCAACAAATTACAAAGCTAAAGTAAATTTTTATGCTTACCGCATAAAGACATATAGGTCAATCAAAAAGAATAGAGATCACAGAAAGGAATCCATGCATAAACATTCAGCTGATCTTCAACACAAGGGCTAAGAACATACAATAGGGAATTGATAGTCTCTTCAATAAATGGTGCTGGGAAAACTGGATATCTATCTGCAAAAATTGAAATTGGACTCTTATTTTACATCATATACAAAAAATAAACTAAAAATGAATAAAAGCCTTAACATAAGACCTGAAACTGTAAAACTATTGGAAGAAAATAGGGAAAAGGATTCTTGACATTGGCTTTAACAATGACTTCTTAGATATAACACTGAAAGCTCAGGAAACAACCAATAAATAGACATATAGATTATATTACACCTAGAAGATTTTGCATAGCAAAGGGAATGATCAACAATGTGAAAAGGCAAACTAAGGGTGGAAGAAAATATCTGTAAGCCACATATCTGATAAAGGATTATCATGAAAGATATAAAATGACCTCCTACAATGCAAGAGCAATAACAACAACCAGAAAATCTCAAGCCCAAACGAACTAAGACATATATAACTTCTTTACTTTTTTTGTATTGTTGTTACTTAGGCATTTTAGGTTGCTTTGACAGAATCACTGGTAAGTATTGTTAAAAGAACTTTATCATTTTTTTTCATCCAATCTTCTTCACCAGTAAACTAGCCCCGCTTCTTGCTTCTGAGTCCCCGTTCTTGTGCTTGGTAACACTGGTTTGCCTTTGATTTTCAGGATATGCTCCTCTTTGAGACTTTCTGATGCTTGCTCCTCTCTTTGACATACTCACCATGAGAACTGCCCTTATATCTAACACTTTACCACCTAAATGTTAAATTTCTCTTTAATACTTGAGTCAGGAAGATATTTTATCCAGGTAGAAAACAACACTGACTGAACTATTTTTTAGATTCTTAGATAAACTTTGATTTGTGTGAGACAGTAGAGTTCTGTAGTCTAGCACAGCGAGGACCTAGGCCTATCCTTGGTGAATGAATGAATGATGCATCTTCATGCCAGGCTGGATGAAGCATGAGCTGGAATCAAGATTGCCAGTTCAGTTCAGTTCAGTTGCTCAGTTGTGTCTGACTGTCTGCAACCGCATGGACTACAGCACGTCAGGCTTCCCTGTCCATCACCAACTCCTGGAGTTTACCCAAACTCATGTCCATAGAGTCAGTGATGCCATCCAACCATCTCATCCTCTATCGTCCCCTTCTCCTCTTGCTGTCAATCTTTCCCAGCATCAGGGTTTTTTCCAATGAGTCAGTTCTCATCGGCTGGCCAAAGTATTGGAGCTTCAGCTTCAGCATCAGTCCTTCTGATGAATATTCAGGACTGATTTCCTTTAGCACTGACTGGTTGTATCTCCTTGCAGTCCAAGGGACTCTGAAGAATTTTCTCCAACACCACAGTTCAAAAGCATCAATTCTTTGGCACTCAGCTTCCTTTATAGTACAACTCTCACATCCATAAATGGCTACTGGAGAAATCATAGCTTTGACTAAATGGACCTTTGTTGGCAATGTAATGTCTCCACTCTTTAATATGCTGTCTTGGTTGCTCATAGCTTTCTTTCCAAGGAGCAAGCATCTTTTGAATTCATGGCTGCAATCACCGTCTGCACTGATTTTGGAGCCCAAGAAAATAAAGACTGTCACTGTTTCCATTGTTTCTCCATCTACTAGCCATGGAGTGATGGGACTGGATGTCAGGATCTTAGTTTTTTGAATGTTGAGTTTTAAGCCAGCTTTTTCACTCTGCTCATTCACTTTCATCCAGAGGCTCTTTAGTTCCTCTTCACTCTCTGCCATAAAGATGGTGTCATCTGCATATCTGAGGTTATTGATATTTCCCCTGGCAGTCTTGATTCCAGCGTGTGCTTCTTCCAGCCCAGCATTTCTCATGATGTAAGCTGCATATAAGTTAAATAAGCAGGGTGACAATATACAGCCTTGATGTACTGCTTTCCCGATTTGGAACCAGTCTGTTGTTTTATGTCCAGTTCTAACTGTTGCTCCTTGACTTGCATACAGATTTCTCAGGAGCCAGGTAAGTTGGTCTGGTATTCCCATCTCTTGAAGAATTTTTCAGTTTCCTGTGATCCACACAGTCAAAGACTTTGGTGTAATCAATAAAGTGGAAGTAGATGTTTTTCTGGAACTCTCTTGCTTTTCCGATGATCCAGTGGATGTTGGCAATTTAATCTCTGGTTCCTCTGCCTTTTCTAAACCTAGCTTGAACATCTGGAATTTCATTGTTCATGTACTGGTGAAGCCTTGCTTGGAGAATTTTGAGCATTACTTTGCTGGTGTGGGAGATGAGAACAACCGTTTGGTAATTTGAACATTCTTTGGCATTGCCCTTCTTTAGGATTGGAATGAAAACCCACCTTTTCCAGTCCTTTGGCCACTGTTGAGTTTTTCAGATTTGCTGGCATACTGAATGTAGCACTTTCATACCATCATCTTTTAGGATTTAAAATAGCTCAACTGGAATTCCATCACCTCCACTAGCTTTTTCGTAGTGACGCTTCCTAAAGCCCACTTGACTTCAAATTCCAGGATGTCTGGCTCTTGGTGAGTGATCACACTATTGTGGTTATCTAGGTCTTGAAGATCCTTTTTGTATAGTAGAAATATCAGTAACCTCAGATATGCAGATGACACCATCCTTATGGCAGAAAGTCAAGAGAAACTAAAGAGCATCTTGATGAAGGTGAAAGAAGAGAGTAAAAAAGCTGGCTTAAAACTCAACATTCAAAAAACTAAGATCATGGCATCTATTCCCATCATGTCATGGCAAATAGATGGGGAAACAATGGAAACAGTGACAGACTTTATTTTCTTGGGCTCCAAAATCACTGTAGATGGTGACTGCAGCAATGAAATTAAAAGACGCTTGCTCTTTAGAAGACAAGCTATGACAAATCTAGTCAGTGTATTAAAAAGTAGAGACATTACATTGCCAACAAAGGTACATACAATCAAAACTATGTTTGTTTTTTTTTCCAGTAGTCATGATAGATGTGAGAGTTGGACCTTAAAGAAGGCTGAGCACCAAAGAATTGATGCTTTCAAACTGTGGTGTTGGAGAAGACACTTGAGAGTCCCTTGGACTGCATGGAGATCAAACCAGTCCATCCTAAAGGAAATCAGTCCTGTATATTCCTTGGAAGGACTGATGCTGAAGCTGAAGTTCCAATATTTTGGCCACCTGATGGGAAAAGCTAAGTCTTAGAAAAGACCCTGATTCTGGGGAAAATTGAAGGCAGGAGGAGAATGGGACAACAAAGGATGCACTGGTTGGGTGGCATCACTGACTCAATTGACATGAGTTTGAGCAAACTCTGGGAGATGGTGAAGGACAGGGAGTTTGTATGCAGTCTATGGGTTCACAAAGAGTTAGACAGAACTGAGTGATTGAACAAGAAAATAATGCTGTTTGTATTTCACAAACTGCCTTTCATTTTAACTTTATGGATCCATGCTATACATTCGCCACTAGATTGTTAGCATTTGGAGAGTGGAGCTTATGCTTTTCACATTCTTTTTCATGTGAATCTCATAAGATTGTATACTTAAATCCTGGTTTCCTCTAACCAGCATGACTAATCTCTTTAGGAATCTTTCTTTTAGGTCATGCATTCCAACTGTAGGCTTATAGTGAGTTCCTAAACCACCTACCCCAGCATCCATTTACTTGCTGAATTTGTGGAAGATCAGCTTCTTTGTTCCCACTTACTATCCCCATTTCACCATCTCACTCCATAGTAAAAGAAAAACAAAAATCAAGAAACAAAACAAAATACCAATTACCATCACTGATGTGCTTACCCTTCAAGGTACATTTTGTTTTATCAGTGATGCCAGCCTAAATTTCCATTAAGGCACACATTCCTATGAACTTGACTTTTAACTGAGTTGAAGTAACCAAGAACTTTAAAATGTTTATTTTGTTAAATATTTTAGTTTCTTTTATATTGTCTTTAGCACTGACAATGCCTACTTAGTGGCCAAAGATAAAAAGTTGGTAATAAATTAGCATGGTTTTGATTTTTCTTACCAAATGTTAACTTCCCCTCAAGAGATCTGACTATCGTTTATGACTCAATAATAGTATCCATGCTTTTTTTTTTTTCACTTTGTTTACTCAACTTTTAATGCCCCCGCTTTTTTTTTTTTTCTTTTTTTTCTATACAAAAGCAGCCCAGAACAAATTTTGGTGTTCACTGGGAAAGCTACCTAAGTTACAGGAGTAAAATAGTCCCTTTGAAATGAACTGATTCTAACAAATACCTCAATTCTCTATGCCAAATTTATTATACTGTACTTTTGCCTAGAGCTATTTTCAATATGATTCTGTTTGATGAGTATGCATTTATTATCTTATCATAAGCATAATTTTGCAGCCTTGAATGAAGGGATTTTCCATAACTTGAAATATGTTACTTTTTTATCTAGGTAGTTTCTACCTCTGGTAATAAATCTGATTAAAAAAACACAAAGTATACAATGGAATATAAAGTAATAAATGATATTTAATAATCCCTCATATGTTTAATTTACAAATGTTCTTTCTGTGAAATGAAGTCAAACTTTGTATTTTCATAATTATTTGCTAATATATGTGCATATATAGCACAGCAATAAAACTAAATTAAACCAACATAGTCTCTGATTCCTTGAAATATCAACCTTAGAAAATAATTCAATTCAATAACAATTTATTAAGAGCTAATTACATGTCAGATTTTTTGTAAAATCAGTTTTACATCTACGTGAGGAACACAGACAACTGAACAAATACCTCAGGTAAATAAATCATGTGCAAGTTTACATTATAGAAGAACAAGGGAATGAATACAGACATGTGCACTAGAGAGGATAGAAAAGAAAAAAGAAAAGAGTCATTTCAAGATTAAAACATTTTAGAACTCAGTAGAAGTAACCTTTCATATTCTTTTCTCTGCCAAAAAAAAAAAAGAAAAAATATATGTAAAAAGAAGGGACTTGCCCATAACTAAAGAATGGGTCAGTTTAAAGCAAGAGACTAGACAGACTCTAGGATTCCTTCCAAATAATCACAGCTAATATTTATTTAATTTTTATGACATGTTAAGCATTGTTATGCTGCCAAAATTTATCTTCCCAATGATACTAAAAATGAATAATAGTACTTTTTCAGACACACAGAAGTATAATTTAGCTTCATGGGACTGTTGCAAACAGAATGCCCACAATATGTACTCAATCACACAATAAAAAAAGCTAAGATGGGCTTAGAAAATAAGAGGATATTTTGGTGGATGGGTGTTCAGTGGGCAGTAATTATATTATTACTGATGAGGAGAAAGGAAGGAGAGATAAAGTGATTGGAGAAGTGAGGCAGCATACCAGTTATCAACTGTGTAACAAATGACCTGGGATGTAGTAGCCTAAAACCAAAACCATCAGCTGATCTGGGACAGAATAGACTTACTTTGGCTGGGCTTGACATGCTCTTACTTGGCTGATTGGTCAATGAAGGCCAGGTATTGGCAGTTCTTGACCTATCAGCTAAGAGAAGGAGGTGACTGGGCCCTGCATCTGTCATGGTCCATCGTGGCAGGCTTGGATGGTGGCAGATTTCAAAGACCAAAGCCTGGGTTCAGACTGTACTGTGTCATTTCTATTACATCCTATTGCCCAAAGCAAGTCACAGGTGGTGGGGAAATAGATGTTACCTCTTGTTGGGCAAGCTGCAGAGAATTATGGCCACTTTTGCAATCTTACAGATGGTGAGAAATAGAAGAGATGAACTGGAAAGAAGAGGAAAACAAAGTAACACCAAACTGCTACACATATTTTCACCCCTAAATTCACAGAAATAATTGAAGGTAGACTAAAAAGAAAATATTTGGGAGACTATTGACAATTATACTTTTTTATGATGAAGATAAAAATTTCTTATAAGATCATTTCAAGCATTTACCATATCTCTTGACCTTAGCTTAGAAAAGGAATTGGCTTTGATTTAAAAAAAAAATGATCTTTATAATTCTAGGTGACTGATACCTTTTTGCATAGAAAAAACACCAAAGATGAATCAAGCAATTTTTCTAATATACATTAGGATGCAAAGGACAAAATAAATGTGCTAGTACTTACTGTAAACTGTAATTTATCTGGGCAATAGGACATTTTTCAAGTCATAAATTTTTATCTTTATTTTTCCCTTTGACAGGTATGTAAAAAATAGATTTTACTTGCACAAACTTAAACCTATCTAACTCCTATTATTGTTTAGTAGAGAAGCTAAGCTTGCTGTGAAAGCAGGCACAGAAAATTTTAATGTTAATTCCTTAGAACCAACTGGTGCTTAAAACTCTCAACACAAATATGTTATTGATGGTTTGTTTACATTTAGATATTGGGTGTTATATGCTCTATTTCTTTTCTTTTCTTTTTTTTTCTGATTAGAATTCTTATTTTTATCACTCAGTTTCTTCAAAGAATATCAAGACTGATCCAAATGGTCGTGAAAATATGCCGCAAGGAACACACACACAAACACAGAGAACTTTAAGTGTTAGCCTGTTGGGTTCGGTGCTCATCTAGTTTGAGTCATGTTACTGATTACAGACATACTTCTCTTGTCTTTCCTGGCTCTTCAATTCTCCTAAACTCTCTCTCTTTTGGACTCCTTGCTTCTATTTATAAACAAGCATTATTGAGGGCTGCTAGAGGAATAAAAGATAATTCCTTCCTTGTAAGCTGGCCTATGTCTTGGATATAGAAATGCAAAATTCAAGAAACCATAAAGAAGTTACCTTGGACCTTATTTGTCATTCACCTATGACTCCCATTGCATTGTCTATCTCCCACACTGGACTATGAACTTCTTAAAGGACAAAGATCATGTCTGCTTTGCTTACCACAGTAACTAACATATAGGAGATTTAAATGTACTATTTTAATTAATTCCAAATTAACTTAGTTTATGTCAGAAATATCTCTCGTTATGATGGCTCTAAGGTCAACTTGTTACTTCTTTATCAAGCTGTAATGTGTTTGCTGATTCAACTATTACTATCCAGTTAAAATTGTAATTGAATGTTTGATGGTGGCACATGTTATTAGTTCCATGAAGGAATCAGGTAATGTTTTCTATTTATGAGTCTTACATTAGACTATTAATCTTTACATATTTTTGTCTAGTGTTATATTTGGATCTATATTTACATAACCTCATATATGCATTAGAAGCTGGATTTTATAACTTGTCATTAAATTGTAGATATTAAAATTTTTGTTTTACTTTTTAATTGTTAAATAATGAATATATGGGAATGTGCACAAAAAGTACAATGGAACAACTTATCACCAGGTGAACATCAAAGAACCATAACCCAGGTCAAAACCAGAAAATTGTCAGTATCTACAAAAGGACCCTTTTACTCTCTCCAACCACTGGTCTGTCTTCCTTCCAAGAAACCACTATTATAACCTATCATGATCACTTTCTTGCTCTTTTAGAGTATTAACACACTAGTATAAATCTGGAAACTCTCTCTCTCTATATATATGTATCTTTATATCTATATCAATATAAATATTGATACATATATTTCTATATATTGAATCATATATTGTGAATTATCATGTGTTCCTGGTTTCGCTTTCAGTGATACGTTTATTAAATTCATCATTATTTTATGTAGCTACATCCATTTTCAATGTTTTATTCCTTCCAACGTATGAATATATTACACTTTAATCATGCATTCTTCTCTTGGTGAACATTTAGGTTGTTATATGAACAACACACATGAATGTATGGATTTCTGTTAATTAGTACATATGCAAATATTTAACTTCAGTAAATTATACCAAACTGTCTTTCAGGTTTGTTGTGAAAATTTACACTCCCACCAACAAAATATAAGATTTATTTTTGACTTTCTTGCCAAAACTCCTTAATTTCAGCTACCCTAATTGGTTTACACATAGCACTATCACTAATTTTGATATGTATGTCCCTATGAGATGGTTGGATGCCATCACTGACTCAATGGACATGAGTTTGAGCAGACTACACGAGGTGGTGAAGGACAAGGAATCCCGGTGTGTTGCAGTTCATGGGATTGCAAAGAGTTAGACATGACTTAGTGACTGGACAACAACCATGAGTAATGAGTTGAAAATTTTTCACATAATTTGTTGACCCTGGTTTTCTCTTTATGTGTGCCCATTCAAATTTATTGGAGTCTTGGTTTTTCTAGTTGTTGTTTTCTTCTTCTTTTTTTTTTTTTTGCTCAAAAGTAAATCCAGAAATATGTTTTTCCAAACAAACAAAAAAACACACAAATCTAAAAAACAAAAAAACACACAAATCTAGACTGTCAACTTTCACACAAACTGAAGTAATCACAGTCAATCAATAAGTCACAAAATCTCTTGGGTTTGTACGGGACATAACTAAAGTTATAGATCACATTGTAAAGAAGTCACAAATTTGTAATTCTGAGTCTTCCAAATCCTAAGCATATATACCATTCCATATATCCCTCTTAATTTTTTAATGTAATTAATGTTTTATAATTCTCTATATAGTCTTTCTACATGAAAAGGCAAAAAGATAGGAGAGAGAAAGATGAACTCCCCAGGTCAGTAGGTGCCCAATATACTAAAGGGGAAGAATGGAGAAAAAAGTCCAAAAAGAATGAAGAGACGGAGCCAAAGCAAAAACAACACTCAGTTGTGGATGTGACTGGTGATGGATGTAAGGTCTGATGCTGTAAAAACAATATTGCATAAAACCTGGAATGTTAGGTCCATGAATGAAGGCAAACTGGAAGTGGTCAAACAGGAGATGGCAAGAGTGAACATTGACATTTTAGGAATCAGTGAACTAAAATGGACTGGAATGGGTGAATTTAACTCAGATGACCATTATATCTACTACTGTGGGCAAGAATCCCTTAGAAGAAAGGGAGTAGCCATCATAGTCAACAGAAGAGTCCAAAATACAGTACTTGGATGCAATCTCAAAAGTGACAGGATGATCTCTGTTCATTTCCAAGGCAAAACATTCAATATCACAGTAATCCAAGTCTATGCCCCAACCACTAGTGTCAAAGAAGCTCAAGTTGAATGGTTCTATGATGACCTACGAGACCTTCTACACTAACATTAAGAAAAAAAAAAAAAGAAAAGTCCTTATCATCATAAGGGACTGGAATGCAAAAGTAGGGAGTCAAGAGATACCAAAAATAACAAGCAAGTTTGGCCTTGGTGTGCAAAATGAAGCAGGCCAAAGGCTAATGAGAATTTTGCCAAGAGAACGCACTGGTCATAGCAAACATCCTCTTATGTCAACACTAGAGATGACTCTACACATGGACATCACCAGATGGTCAATAGTGAAGTCAGATTGATTATATTTTTTACAGTAGAAGATGGAGGCACTCTACATAGTCATCAAAAACAATACCAGGAGCTGACTATGGCTCAGATCATGAACTCATTGTTGCCAAATTCAGGCTTAAACTGAAGAAAGTAAGGAAAACCACTAGACCATTCAGGTATGACCTAAATCAAATCCCTTACGATTATACCATGGAAGTGACAAACAGATTCAAGGGATTAGAACTGATAGAGTGCCTGAAGAACTATGGATGGAGGTTTGTGACATTGTACAGGAGGCAGTGATCAAGACCATCCACAAGAAAAAGTAATGAAAAAAGGCAAAATGGTTGTCTGAGGAGGCCTTAATTTTCTCAAATAGCTGAGAAAAGAAGAGAAGCTAAAGAAAAGGAGAAAAAGAAAGATATACCCATCTGAATTTAGAATTACAAAGAATAACAAGGAGAAAAAAGAAAGCCTTCCTCAGTGGTCAATGCAAAGAAATAGAGGAAAACAATAGAATGAGAAGGATCAGAGATCTCTTCAAGAAAATTAGAGGTACCAAGGGAACATTTCATGCAAAGATGGACACAATAAAGGACAGAAATGGTATGGCCCTAAGGAAGCAGAAGATATTGAAGAGGTGGCAAGAGTACACAGAAGAACTATACAAAAAAATTCTTAATGACTCAGATAACTATGGTGGTGTGATCGCTGACCTAGGGCCAGACATCCTGGAGTCCAAAGTCAGGTGGGTCTTAGGAAGCACCATGATGAACAAAGCTAGTGGAGGTGATGGAATTCCAGGTGAACTATTTCAGATCCTAAAAGGTGATGCTGTTAAAGTGCTGTACTCAATATGCCAGCAAATTTAGAAAACCCAGCAGTGGCCACAGGACTGGAAAAGTTCAGCTTTCGTTCCAATCCCAAAGAAGGCAATGCCAAAGAATGCTCAAACTACTGCACAATTGCACTCATCTCAGAAGTTAGCAAATTAATGCTCAAAATTCTCCAAGCTAAACTTAAATAGTACATGAACTGAGAGCTTTCAGACGTTCAAGCTGGATTTAGAAAAGGCAGAGGAAGTAGAGATCAAATTGCCAACATCCATTGGATCATAGAAAAAGCAAAAGAGTTCCAGAAAAACATCTACTTTTGCTTTATTGATTATGCCAAAGCCTTTGACTGTGTGGATCACGACAAACTGTGAAATATTTTTCAAGAGAGGGAATACCAGATCACCTTGTCTGTCTCCTGAGAAATCTGTATGCAGGTCAAGAAACAACAGTTAGTATCAGACGTGGAAAAATATACTGGTTCCAAATTGGGAAAGGAGTACCTCAAGGCTATATATAGTCACTCTGCTTATTTAACTTCTAGGCAGAGTACATCACATGAAATGCCGAGCTTGCTGAAGCACAGGCTGGAATCAAGATTTCCTGGGGTAATATCAATAATTTCAGATACGCAGATGGCAGAAAGCAAAGAGGAACTGAAGAGCCTCTTGATAAAGTGAAAGAGGAGTATGAAAAAGCTGGCTTAGAGTGAAAAAGCTGGCTTAAAACTGAACCATTCAAAAAACAAGGAACATGGCATCCAGTTCCATCACTTCAATGCAAATAGATGGAGAACCAATGAAACAGTGACAGTCTTTATTTTCTTGGGCTCAAATTCAGTGCAGATGGTGACTGTAGCCATGAAATTAAGACACTTGCTCCTTGAAAGAAAAACAATGACCAACCTTGGCAGCAAATTAAAAAGCAGAGATAGTTACTTTGCTGACAAAGGTCCATCTAGTTAAAGCTTTTTCCAGGGGTCATGTATGGATATGAGAGTTTGACTATAAAGAAAGCTAAGCACTGAAAAATTGATACTTTTGAACTGTGGTTTTGGAGAAGACTCTTGGGAGTCCCTTGGACTGCAAAGAGATCCAACCAGCCAATCCTAAAGGAAATCAGTCCTGAATATTCATTGGAAAGACTGATGTTGAAACTGAAATTCCAACACTTTGGCCACGTGATGCAAAGAATTGACTCATTTGAAAAGACCCTAATGCTGTCAAAGACTGAAATAACAAGGAAAAGAGTGTGACAGAAGATGAGATGGTTGGATGGCATCACCTATGTAATGGAAATGAACTTGGGCAAACTCTGGGAAATTGTGAGGTATAGGGAGGCCTGGCATGCTGCAGTCTATGGGTTCTTGAAGAATCAAACACAACTTGGCAACTGAATGACAAGTCATTCTGGACCTTTAAGAAAAAACTTTAAACTCAGCCCTGAACCATTTATTATCATACTTTTTCTACTTACTTTTATCAGTTTTAGAAATTTATTTCTTTCATTTTCTAAGTTTTTTTTTTAAACTGTAAGACTTTCATCTGTCTTATTCTTGCATCTATTGAAATCATCATAGACTTTTTTTCTCCTTTTCTAATCAATTGCATTAATTAGTTTTCAAATGTTAAGCCACTTTGGTATTCCTGGAATATACCAAATTAAGTTATGAAGTATGATCCTCTATATGCACATGTTATATATATATATATTTTTCCTATCAGTTCAGTTCAGTTTCTCAGGTGTATTTGACTCTTTGTGACCCCATGGACTGCAGCACATCAGGCTTCCATATGCATCATCACCTCCTGAAGTTTATTCAAACTCATGTCCATTGAGTTGCTCATGCCACCCAACCATCTCATCCTCTGTCATCCCCTTCTCCTCTTGCCTTCAACCTTTCTAAGAATCAGGGTCTTTTCAAACAAGTCAGCTCTTCACATCTGGTGGTCAAAGAGATGAGTTTCAGCTTCACCATTAGTCCTTCCAATGAATACTCAGGACTGATCTCCTTTAGGATGAACTGGTTGGATCTCCTTGAAGTCCAAGGGACTCTCAAGAGTCTTCTGCAACAACACAGTTCAAAAGCATCAATTCTTTGGGCTCAGCTTTCTTTACAGTCCAACTCTCACATCCATACATGACTACTGGAAAAACCATGGCTTTGACTAGATGGACCTTTGTTGGTACAGTAATGTCTCTGCTTTGTAATATGCTACTTAGGTTGGTCATAGTTTTTCTTCCAAGGAGCAAGCATCTTTCAATTTCATGGCTGCAGTCACCATCCTCAGTGATTTTGGAGCCCCCCAAAATAAAGTCTGTCACTGTTTCCCCATCTATTTGCCATGAAGTAATGGGACCAGATGTCACCATCTTAGTTTTCTGAATGGTTTTTCTTTTCACTCACACCAACTTTTTCACTCTCCTCTTTCACTATCATCAAGAGGCTCTTTAGTTTTTCTTGCTTTCTACCATAAGGGTGGTGTCATCTGCATATCCGAGGTTACTGATATTTCTCCCAGGAATCTTGATTCCAGCTTGTGCTTCACCCAGCCCAGCATTTCTCATGATGTACTCTGCATATAAGTTAAATAAGCAGGGTGACAATATACAGCCTTGATGTACTTACTCCTTTCCCAATTTGGAACCAGTCTATTGTTCCATGCCCAGTTCTAACTGTTTCCTGACCTTCATATAGACTTCTTAAGAGGCAAGTCAGGTGGTCTGGTATTCGCATCTCTTTAAGAATTTTCCAGAGTTTGTTGTGGTCCACACAGTCAAAGGCTTTTATATAGTCAATAAAGCAGATGTAGATGTTTTTCTGGAACTCTCTTGCTTTTTCGATGATCCAACGGATGTTGGCAATTTGATCTCTGGCTCCTCTGCCTTTTCTAAATCCAGCTTGAACATCTGGAAGTTCACAGTTCATGTACTGTTGAAGCCTGACTTGGAGAATTTTGAGCATTACTTTACTAGCATGTGAGATGAGTGCAATTGTGCAGTAGTTTGAGCATTCTTTGGCTTGCCTTTCTTTGGGAATCACCAATAGCTCAGTTGGTAAAGAATCCGCCTGCAATGCAGGAGACACCATTTGATTCCTGGTTCAGGAACATCTGCTGGAGAAGGGATAGGCTACCCACTCCAGTATTCTTGGGCTGCCCTTGTGGCTCAGCTGGTAAGGAATCTGCCCACAATGGGGGAGACTTGGGTTCGTTCTCTGGCTTGGGAAAATCCCTTGAAGTAGGGAAAGGCTACCCACACCAGTATTCTGGCCTGGAGAATTCCATGGAATGTAAAGTCCATGGTGTCGCAAAGAGTTGGACACGACTGAGCGACTTGCTATTTCACTTTCCCTTTTCACATTCTTTGGGATTGGAATGAAAACAGCTTTTCCAGTCATGTGGTTACTGCTGAGTTTTCCAATTTTGCTGGTGTATTGAGTGCAGCACTTTCACACCATCATCTTTCAGGATTTGAAATAATTCAGCTGGAATTCCATCACCTCCACTAGCTTTGTTCCTCGTGATGCTTCCTAAGGTCCAGTTGACTTCCCATTCCAGGATGTCTGGTTCTAGGTGAGTGATCACACCATTGTGATTATCTGGGTCTTGAAGATCTTTTTTTGTATAATTCTTCTGTGTATTCTTGCCACCTCTTCTTAATATCTTCTGCTTCTCTTAGGTCCATACCATTTCTGTCCTTTATTGAGCCCAACTTTGCATGTAATGTTCCCTTGGTATCTCTGATTTTCCTGAAGAGATCTCTAGCTCTTCTCATTCTATTGTTTTCCTCTATTTCTTTGCATTAATCGCTGAGGAAGACTTTCTTATCTCTCCTTGCTATTCTTTGGGACTCTGCATTCAAATAGGTATATCTTTCCTTTTCTCCTTTGCTTTTCACTTCTCTTCTATTCACAGCTTCCTCAGACAGCCATTTTGCCTTTTTGGATTTCTTTTCCTTTGGTATGGTCTTCATCACAATGTCATGAACCTCTGTCCATAGTTCTTCAGTCACTCTGTCTATCAGATCTAATCCCTTGAATCTATTTGTCACTTCCACCATATAATCATAAGGGATTTGATTTAGGTCATACCTGAAAGGTCTAATGTTTTTTCCTACTTTCTTTAAGTCTGAATTTGACAATAAGGATTTCATGACATGTGCCACAGTCAGCTCCCAGTCTTGTTTTTGCTGACTGTATAGAGCTTCTCCATCCTTGGCTGCAAAGAATATAATCAATTTGATTTTGGTATTGACCATCTGGTGATGTCCATGTGTAGATTCTTCTCTTGTGTTGTTGGAAGAGGGTGTTTGCTATGACCAGTGTGTTCTCCTGGCAAAGCTTTATTAGCCTTTGCCCTGCTTCATTCTGTACTCCAAGGCCCATATTTATTAGATTTAGCCATGTTTTTCTTTTTCATTGTTCTTTGTACATTTTTATAGCAGCTTTCAACCATATGAACACATTATTCTACTGCTTGAAAAAAAAACTTTTTCTATTATTTATTATGAGTCTATTTGTAATAAATTCTTCCAGGTGTTTATCTGAAAATATCATTATTGCCATATCATTCTTAAACATATATTTCTAACATTTCAAAGATATTATGAAGCTGTTTGGGGCTTCCATTTTTTTTCCTTGTGAAGTCAGTGGATTTTTTTTTTTAAGGTTTTTTCTTTGACTTTGATTTTCAAGAGTATAAAATTATAATTTTGTTTACATTTAATTAACTTTAAACATGCATAAAATGGTATTTCTTGAGTTTGTGATTTTAGATTCTTCTTTAGTGTTGGAATATTCTCAAAAAATGCTCTGCTCCATTCTTCCTTCTTTGTCATCTATGACTCTCACCCTCTTATTCTTTATTTTATACCTTTAATTTAGTAAAGGTAGGATAGTGTTTTTAAACCTATCTCAGTTTTGATAGATATTTTGGAAAGTGTTTTTAGAACTATCCCAGATTTGTAATTCCCCTTTTGACTGTAGCTAATCCAATTATATCTTAATTTGATTTATTATGCTTATAAATTCTAAAATTGCCATTGTTGTAGCCTTATAACTACATTTTTTACATTTTCTAATTGCCTGTTTAAATGTTATACCTTATATTTTTATCTCTTTGGACTCTATAAGCATAGTCATTTTAAAATATGCATCTGATTTGTTCCAAATATGGAGCTTAAGTGTCTGTTTTTATTGATTGCTTCCACTACAAATTTCATGATTTCTGGTGTGTTTTTGTCCCTTGTTATTTTTTATTGTTTGCTGAAGATCATCTTTGAAATATTTCTTCTGAAAATGATTTGAGAATCATACTAAAGCTATTTCCTTCCAGAAAGGAATTTGCTTGTTTGGGCAAACTTCTATGGACATGCGGAGAAGGCAATGGCACCCCACTCCAGTACTCTTGCCTGGAAAATCCCACAGATGGAGGAGCCTGGTGGGCTGCAGTCCATGGGGTCGCTAAGAGTCGGACACAACTGAGTGACTTCACTTTCACTTTCATACATTGGAGAAGGAAATGACAACCCACTCCAGTGTTCTTGCCTGGGATGGGGGAGCCTGGGTGGCTGCCGTCTATGGGGTCGCATAGAGTTGGACATGACTGAAGCGACTTAGCAGCAGCAGCAGCAGCTATGGACATGAGCCATATGGAACTTCGTTAACAGTATGAAAGAATTGAGATGAAGCAAAGATGAGATACAATCCCTAGGACAGCTTCGACAGTCTCACTTTATCTTACTTCTAAAGTTCAGCCCTTGTGAATCTCTATCTTAAATACAAGGTCAACCAGCTTCTGGCCTTTTTTGATTCTGAACTCCAAATGACCCATAATGATGCTATATTCTCAAACATAGTTAGTGAACATCTATCATCTCCTATAGAGAGATAGACAATTTTAGTTATTTTTTATTTTTTTTGCCTTGTGATGTATTTTTAAGATTTAATCTCCCAACAACTTTGTAATGTACAGCAGTGTTAATTATGTTTAATATGTTGTACATTGCATCTCTAGTGCTTATTTTTCTTATAACTAAAAGTTTATACTTTTTGATAACATTCATCTAATTCCCCCTCCCCTGCCACACACCACTACTTGTCACAGATCTGATCTCTTTTCTATGAGTTTGTTGGTTCATTTTTTATGTTCCTGGTATATAACATAGTGATTTGATATGTTTATATATTTCAAATCACTATGATAAGTTTAGTTGTTATTGTCAATATACAAAATATTACACAATTATTGACTACATTCCCTATACTGTGCATTTCATACCTGTGACTCATTTTGTAACTGGAAGTTTGTACCTCTTAATTGCCCTAACTTACATCTCTCCTTCTCCTACTCCCCCTCTCCTCTGGCAACCACCTATTTGTTCTCTGTGTCTATCATTAGGTTTCTGTTTGGTTATGTCTGTTTATTTACTTTTAAAATTCCACATAGAACTGAAACCATACAGCGTTTTTCTTTGTCTATCTGACTTATTTCACTGAGCATAATACCCTCTGCCATCCTCATTATAGTGGTGAGTATCCCTGCCTGTCATGTGGGAGACCAGGGTTTGATTCCCTGATGGGGAGGCAACACTTCCTTGGCTTTCCTGGTTGTTCAGATGCTAAAAAATCTGCCTCCAATGCAGGAGACCTGGGTTCAATTCTCAGGTTAGGAAGATCCCCTGGAGAAGGGAATGGCAATCCACTTCAGTATTTTTATCTGGAGAATTCCATGGACAGAGGAGTCTGGCAGGCTACAGTTCATGGGGTCACAAAGAGTTTCTCACGACTGAGGGACTAACACTTTCACTTTCACTTTCAATACTGTTTAGGTTCATCAATGTTTTTGTAAATGGCAAAATTTTATTTTCTAACGGCTAATATTCCATTATATATAAATGTATATACACATTTTCATTATCAATTCATCTACTGATGAACAGTTAGGTTGCTTCCATATCTTGGCTACTATAAATAATGATGCTATGAATATTGGGAGGCATATATCTTTTCAAATTATTGTTTTCAGTTTCTTCAGATTAATATCCAGAAGTGGAATTGTTGGACCATATAGTTCAGTTCAGTTCAGTTGTTCAGTCATGTATGACCCCGCAACCCCATGGACTGCAGCACGCCAGGCCTCCCTGTCCATCACCAACTCCCGGAGTTTAGCCAAACTCATGTCCATTGAGTCAGTGATGCCATGCAACCATCTCATCCTCTGTTGCCCCTTCTCCTCCTGCCTTCAATCTTTCCCAGCATCAGGGTCTTTTCAAATGAGTCAACTCTTTGCATCAGGTGGTCAAAGTATTGGTTTCAGCTTCAACGTCAGTCCTTCCAATGAACACCCAGGACTGATCTCCTTTAGGATGGACGGGTTGGATCTCCTTACAGTCCAAGAGACTCTTAAGAGTCTTCTCTAACACAGTAGTTCAAAAACAGCAATTCCTCGGCACTCAGCTTTCTTTATAGTCCAACTCTCAACATCCATATATGACTACTGAAAAAATCATAGCTTTGACTAGATGGATCTTTGTTGGCAAGTAATGTCTCTGTTTTTTAATATGCTGTCTTGGTTGGTCACAGCTTTCTTTCTGAGGAGTAAGGGCCTTTTAATTTCACGGCTGTAGTCACTATCTGCAGTGATTTTGGAGCCCCCCAAAATAAAGTCAGCTACTGTTTCCCCATCTATTTGCCATGAAGTGATGGGACCGGATGCCAATATCTTAGTTTTCTGAATGTTGAGCTTTAAGCCAACTTTTTCACTCTCTTTCACTTTTATCATGTCCAGTTCTAACTATTGTTTCCTGACCTGCATACAGTTTTCTCAAGAGGTAGGTAAGTTGGTCTGGTATTCCTATTTCTTTCAGAATTTTCCACAGTTTGTTGTGATCCACACAGTCAAAGGCTTTGGCATAGTCAATGAAGCGAAAATATCTATTTTTAATTTTTTGAAGACTCTTCATGCTGTTTTTCCGGAGAAGGCACTGGCACCCCATCCCACTACTCTTGCCTGGAACATCCCATGGACGGAGGAGCCTGGTAGGCTGCAGACCATGGGGTCATGAAGAGTTGGACATGGCTGAGCGACTTCACTTTCCCTTTTCACTTTCATGCATTGGAGAAGGAAATGGCAACCCACTCCAGTGTTCTTGCCTGAAGAATCCCAGGAATGGGGGAGCCTGGTGGGATGCTGTTTATGGGGTCGCAGACAGTCAGACATGACTGAAGCAGCAGCAGCAGCAGCATGCTGTTTTTCATGGTGGTTGCACCAATTTACATTCTCATCAAGAATCCTTTTCTCCACATCCTCATCAGCACTTATTATTTGATGTCTTTCTGGTAATAGCCATTCTGACAGGTGTGAAGTGGTATCTCATTGTGGTTTTAATTTGCATTCCTCTGATGATTACAGATTTTGAGCATGTTTTCATATGCCTGTTTGCCATCTGTGTCTTATTTAGAAAAGTGTCTATTCAAGTCCTCTGTCCCTTTTGGCTTGTAAATATCTTCTCCCATTCAGTAGGTGGCCTTTTACTGTGTTGATACTTTTCTTCACTGTGCAAAAGCTTTGTAGTTTGATGTAGCGCCATTTGTTTATTTTTGGTTTGGCTTAGTGGATTTAAAAAAAAATCTTATACCACCCTTTTTATTTGTCTCACAGTAGGAAAGTGATCCAAATATTCAGTTTACTATTACATAAGTCAGACCTATCAATTTTAAATTATAATGCTACTTTTACTTTGGTAGAAAACTCCCAACGCTCCTCCCTTCAAAAGAAAAGAAAACTGCTGCTCTGATTGTTATAAGCTAACTGTCTAGAATAAATGGCATTGGAGATACAAGCATGATGCAGGTTTAAGGATACTGCAGATGTATACATGGACTTGATGGGTTCATTTTTGTCTATTGTTAAAGTTATTTTTCCTTTTATATGTCATTTTTTTCACCACAGGCTTTTAGAACAAAGCATTTTCTTTCAAGGCTTTATGTTTATTATTTCAGTTGTTTTCATCTAGTCTGTCTCTTTTCATTGACTCATCTACCTAGGAACTTCTTGCATCTGTCCTCTGCAACTAAATTAAATCAATCCTTGTCTAAGGTCTAACTGGAGCCCCCATGCTGCAGCATCTTTGCAGGACTCCAGTGCATAGTCATAGCCCCATTCTATGAGATCCTAATGCAGTAATGAATTATCTAATGGCCAAGGAGGTAAGAGCATCATCTCTGGAACAAGACTACCTTGGCTCCTCCTCTTAGTAACACAAAACTGGATAAGTTACATGGTCTTAGTTGAACTGTTTTCCTCAAAAAAAAAAAAAAAAAAATGTGTTGAATTTCTAACCTCATGTCACATGATGGCAGAAGCAGAGACTGGAGAGGTGGAACTGTAAGCCAAGAAGTCCCAGGACTAATTGCCAACACCAACAGCCATGAAGACACAAGGAAGGATTCTCCCAAGGTTTCAGAGGGATCATGGCTCTGCTAACAGCTTGATTTTAGACTTCCAGAAATCTGATGTGTGCAGAATTAAAATTCTGTTGCTTTAAACCTTCCAGTTTGCAGTACCTTTTTATGGAAGCCCAAGGAAACTAATATTATATAACTTCTTTCTGCCTACTTTCTTTGTCTGTAAAATGCAGATAATAATAGCACTTGTGTATCTCTAGAGGTTTTGTGAATGACAATGTGCAGCAAGCAAGTGAATGGTGACTGGCTCTTAATGAATGCTATGTAAGTCCTCTTTAAATAACAGAAGTACACAGATATACTTTCAGTTATTTTCCATCTAATTGTTCTATTAATTTTCCAGTTCCATTTTTTATCTGTATGGTTTGCAACTTTTAGGTCTTTATGTATTATATTTCTATATCCTGGTTTGTAATTTTGACATTTCCCCTGTGATTTGATTGCTTTATATTCCCCCTCATCTCAAACACACTCCCACCATTCTTTCACCCTTATGCTTATGTCAAATTCCTCATTAGCTCATAATTTCTAAACATTGCTTTGACTGTGGAAACTAAAGGAGAAAAAAGAGCTAAAATGAACAGTTTCCAGATAACTGTGGAACTTAAAATACAAAATGTGGGTTATACTCCTAGTTCTGCTACAAACCTGTTAAATGACTCGGCATAACACTATGAAACCTCTTTCCTTAGGAGATTGGATTAAATGCTTTCAAATATTTTATCAGTTTTAGTTTCTGTGATTAAATTATTCTGTGTCCTCTGAATTGAACCATGACAATGAAAAACTAGTTTTCACTCATCCATTATGGCCCAACACACATGGTGGGACTGGGAGGAAAGCAAATGTCAAACAGAGCATTTGATTATTAGCTGATATGGGGAGATGCAATGACTGTTCACTGAGATAGGGTAATGCACATTATTGTTGTTCTTGGAAACTCTGGCCTCTCCACTACAATTACCTGTGCAAGCACAGTTCAGGGATTCTTTCAAATGCCTGCTGTCAGCACACACACTTGGTGTAGCTCAGATTTCAAAGAGCCTATTGTTCTGAAAAGTTTTCATATTCATGGTAACGTAGTGAAGGGAAGAAAGTACTTCCATGTTGTGATGCCGACAACCCTATATGCAAAACATTTTTACTTTTCAGATCAAAACACTGTGGCATTTGCCTTTAACTTGTTTAGCAAATCGATAATTATTTTTAAACATTAGATGAACATTTTCAATGGTAGTCGAATTCTTGAAAGAAGTTATAAACACTTTATTTCCTTATTATCAAGTATTACCTGTGTGGGAAAGGAATGCCATGTGTCATTTCAGTAAACAAAGGACACTGTGCCAGCAATTCATCAGTCACTGCAGTCACCTCTGACGGTGCACCCTGAGGAAAACTCATGATGGTGAAAACCAGGATCCCTGCCCTAGGTAGTTAACATGCATATCCAAGAAATTATTTCAATAAGTTCAGACTCTAGCATCTTCCCACACATAGAAAAGCACCAAATTTTAAAACTTGAAATGCTTGGATTTTAAAGGTAATTAGCAGTAATCTTTTGATGTTCAACAACCTGTTTTTTGTTTTGTTTTGTTTTGTTTCTCCACAAAATTCCTATTTATCCTGGCTCCTCCCTTACCTCTTCATAGCAGTCTCTCAAAGCTATCTGAGAGGCTGTATCCTTGGCTTAAATCCTCATTAAGTTCACCAAATAAAACATAACTCTCAAATTTCAAGTTGTATGTTTTCTTCTGTTGATACCTGATTGTTTTCTATTTGGCTTCTATGTCTACCACTTTGCTAAAAAACTTTTCAGAGTTAATCAATTGCTAAATCAAAAGTCTTGTTATATTCTTTATTCTTTTATTTATGCTCGCTTGAAATTGTGAACTGTCTCTCCCTTGTTTCTTTCTCTAAGTTTTCTTGATAACATGTTTGTTTTCAGTTTCTTCCTAATCTAGCCATAAATGCTTGATATTTCTTTATCCTGTTTTATAAAGAAAGGCATTCCACAAAATATTTATTTATATTTCTTAGTCTCAATCTCACTTGAGCTATAGGCTTCTGAGTTTCTTCAACTTTCTTCGTGTGGTTTAGATTTACATTCATTTATCATTCTGTCCTGGGTTCTCTGTGCTATCTATGATTTGCCATTGCTGTTCTCAAATATCTTTTTTCTGGTTCAAAAAGGACTATCAACTTTATACAGATCCTGTAGTTCCGATAATAAAGTCCACAGCTTCATTAGCTACACTGGTAACCATATAATCCAACACTTGGGTTGGGGTTTCTATTTTGACATTTCACAAATGTGTCTCCACATTTTCTGCACAACAAAATAAACTTTAAGAAATTTTTCTTTCACAAACTTGGCTTTTGACTTTACTTTTCTTACTACATTCTCTTTAAAATAATATAACATACAGCATCATCATAATTAACACAAGGCAGGCTGGAGGGATAAGAATGAGCAAAATCAAGAAAATTACCAAGTTACTTGTACTCTTAGGTAAGTAGACATTTGAAGAAATAGTCTTTCATGCTAAACTCATCTGGGATAGCTTTATATATAAATTATTTTTTTTTGAGCTAGCATGAGATTGATGCATCTAATAAAGGTTACAAGTCACTCGCTGTATTATCTTCAATAAGTTAAAGATATGCACAATTCATTTTCAAAATATTTTCACCATTTAATTTTAAAGAGGTTTTTAACTTTTAAAAGCTTTTAACTTTCCATTTTTTAAGGACAGTTATTGTTCTAGGACTCCTTTGTCCCCCAAAACAACCAGATAAAGAAATAATAACAGTATTGTGTGGACTGAGTATTGCTAGCCCTGAAATCCCCTCAGGGTACGTGAGGACAAGGAGGAAATCCTTCTGCAATTCCCTAAGTGTTTTCAGTGAAGAGAGGCAAAGCATCTGGCACACAGTATTTTGTATTCAGCCAGCTCCTCCAAGTAGAGTGTTCCCCAGGAGTAAATTAGGCAATTAGCAGAATCATTAACTATTTCAGGCCAACAAAATATCACTTAGTGCACCAAAGTAATAATGAGCAAATTAGTAGTCATGCAGTCAGAGGCTGCTAAAGAAGAAAGCTGCTCACTTTGCAGAGCCCACTCTCTCATTTGTCCAATGGAAAGCCAGTTAATGACCAAGACAAAAGGGGTTTGCAGTGGTACTGACTAGATTCTCCAGGGGCAAAGAACTAAATACATACTAAACATATGTAATCACTCACATACGTTAACACTACTGTATTGTTAAAAATTCAGAGTTCAGTTTTTTTCACAGTATCTTCACTACTATCATGTGGTACTTAATTGAGGTATACATGTCCAGAAAAAGTGAGGCTCTAATTTATTCTGCACCTATGTGAATACTTAGCTTTGCTCATTAATGACAGCATTGTAATCACAGGGCTCTATTTATTCATCTGTAATCAGAAGTTCTAAATTTAAGGAAAGACTATGTGAGTTTTAGAGGCCTGATACATTGAGAAGCTCTTCTTGAATCTACTCCACAGGATTACTTTCAGGATGTTGTAATATATGTGAAAACAATTAGGAAGATATTTGGCATCTTATATATGTTCAAGAAGCATTACTTGGATCTGAATTTTATATCAACACTTACTAACTCTGATTCTCATTGTAACTTAGGGTAAATACTATTTGTTCTTCATGTCGCATGGCATTGTAGAGATGACGAAGTAGGACGTGAGTGTGAAAACACTTTACACTGTATTAATAATTATACTTTTGACTGTTTCCATGTGCCACACAAACTCTATGGGTCAATGTATTATTGCAACTGCAAACTACCTACCTATAAATGCACTAGCACAATTTCTAGAATATACTAAATTATCAATAAATGGGAGCTGCTATTACTAGAATGGTATACTATCATTATTATTAATACTGATGTTTTACAGATATTGTTTCTACACTTTCTAGTGTCCTCATTCAGTCATAATCTAAGGAAATAATTTAAAAATTAATCTGAAGTCACAAATGACTATCTTCTTTTAAAATGAAGACATATTTTCATTTTATTAAATATCATTTTTAAATTGATTATTTTGAAAAGAGCATTATTCAATTTACTTATCCCAAAGATTCCTTTTTTTTTTTTTTTTTTGCTATACAATTTTCCTTTCCTTTCTTCAGGAAGGAAGAGAAGTTTAGAAAAAGGCATATTTCTGATAAGCAAAAAGAATTGTATTCATCTAAAAATAATTTGGGATATTTCATCACATTTTGGTTTCCTAGGCATAACATGATGTTTCTTAATGTGTAGAAAATTAGAAGGAATACACAAAGCACCTTAAATAATATGTTTGTGGAATTTGAAACTGGATATGTCACTTAAATTTAGAAAGACATTAACATAGCCCTTAGATATGTATAGCTGAATCAACATGCTTTATCTGAGTAGCTATAATTACATTTAATGGATGGAACCACTTGTTAATAAAATGCAAAGATCATTTGATACTAAAATAGCCAAGGTCGAGCACATGTGTGTTACTTGCCTTCCTTCATTGTTTCTTTCTTTCCCTCTCTCTCTCTTCCCTTCTTTCCTTTTTCATGGTCTTCTCTCATCTTCCTCCCTTTTTTTCCATTATTTCTTTCAATAGGCCTCTGGAATGTAAGCAGAAATGTTACACTGAGATATTAACTCTTTTTTTACTACAAGAAAATAACTCCTTTCGACTGTTTTTGTCTTGCGGTAAGTAACTATAAAAAGTAATTTATTTTATTTTATTTTATTTTTTTTAAAAAAATTTTTATTTATTTATTTTTTTGTCATACATTGATATGAATCAGCCATAGATTTACACGTATTCCCCATCCCGATCCCCCCTCCCACCTCCCTCTCCACCCGATTCCTCTGGGTCTTCCCAGTGCACCAGGCCCGAGCATTTGTCTCATGCATCCCACCTGGGCTGGTGATCTGTTTCACCATAGATAGTATACATGCTGTTCTTTTGAAATATCCCACCCTCACATTCTCCCACAGAGTTCAAAAGTCTGTTCTGTATTTCTGTGTCTCTTTTTCCATTTTGCATATAGGATTATCGTTACCTTCTTTCTAAATTCCATATATATGTGTTAGTATGCTGTAATGTTCTTTATCTTTCTGGCTTACTTCACTCTGTATAAGGGGCTCCAGTTTCATCCATCTCATTAGGACTGATTCAAAACAGTCATCAAGACAGTATGGTACTGGCACAAAGACAGAAATATAGATCAATGGAACAGAATAGAAAGCCCAGAGATAAATCCACGGACCTATGGACACCTTATCTTTGACAAAGGAGGCAAGGGCATACAATGGAAAAAAGACAACCTCTTTAACAAGTGGTGCTGGGATAACTGGTCAACCACTTGTAAAAGAATGAAACTAGAACACTTTCTAACACCATACACAAAAATAAACTCAAAATGGATTAAAGATCTAAATGTAAGACCAGAAACTATAAAACTCCTAGAGGAGAACATAGGCAAAACACTCTCCGACATAAATCACAGCAAGATCCTCTATGACCCACCTCCCAGAATATTGGAAATAAAAGCAAAACTAAACAAATGGGACCTAATGAAACTTAAAAGCTTTTGCACTACAAAGGAAACTATAAGTAAGGTGAAAAGACAGCCCTCAGATTGGGAGAAAATAATAGCAAATGAAGAAACAGACAAAGGATTAATCTCAAAAATATACAAGCAACTCCTGAAGCTCAATTCCAGAAAAATAAATGACCCAATCAAAAAATGGGCCAAAGAACTAAACAGACATTTCTCCAAAGAAGACATACAGATGGCTAACAAACACATGAAAAGATGCTCAACATCACTCATTATCAGAGAAATGCAAATCAAAACCACAATGAGGTACCATTACTCGCCAGTCAGGATGGCTGCTATCCAAAAGTCTACAAGCAATAAATGCTGGAGAGGGTGTGGAGAAAAGGGAACCCTCTTACACTGTTGGTGGGAATGCAAACTAGTACAGCCGCTATGGAGAACAGTGTGGAGATTTCTTAAAAAACTGGAAATAGAACTGCCATATGACCCAGCAATCCCACTTCTGGGCATACACACTGAGGAAACCAGATCTGAAAGAGACACGTGCACCCCAATGTTCATCGCAGCACTGTTTATAATAGCCAGGACATGGAAGCAACCTAGATGCCCATCAGCAGATGAATGGATAAGGAAGCTGTGGTACATATACACCATGGAATATTACTCAGCCGTTAAAAGTAATTTATTAAAATTATTGATATTCTGCAAAAATAGTTTTCAAAATACATGTTCTATTTTTTTGTTTGGAAGTTTATAACCTAAAATAGGCAATGCAGACATAAACACAAAACTGGAGCATATATGGAGACAGTAGTAACAGGAGTCTCTAGGTTATTTCCCACAGTATTTGTTTATATCACTAATTTGATAATATGATGATATAAAGAGCACTAGAAGAGACCAGGAGCTGGTGTTATTTCTGAATCTATACTGTACTATCTGACTATGGTTAAATCCTTAAATTTCTCAGGACCTCAGATTCTTTGTTAATAGTGTATTAACAGACTTATCCTGCTCACCTCAGTTTTTTGTTTTGTTAATTAATAGCAACTGAAGATGAATGCAAAATGCTTTAAAGATGTGATATGATATTAAAGTGAATAAAATTATGTTTCATGTCTGCCTCATTAGTGCAACTACAAGTTCTCTGAAGCTAGAACTACATCTTCAAAATAAAAAAAATAAGAAGAAATCTCTCACTATGCCTGTTAGTCTATGTTATAATTATGTGCTAAATAAATAATAGCTAAATACAAGTAATAACACAGGAGCAATACATATGTAAATGCCAAAAGTCATTCCAATGCAATTATCACAAGAGGTCAAATATATATAGACATATATGAACTGAACTGATGACCCTACTGAATATAAAGTGAAATAATCATGTCAAATAGATACAGTGAGAAAGTGAGAAATAAACTATCAAAACCTGTATTACTATAAAGATGCATTACCTAGGATGAAAACTATTTTTCTAGTTTAATTTCTCACCACTCTCCTCCTCTACATACTTGTTCCAATATGCCTGGATTGTTTAGGATTTCATGTTTTTCCTCATTCAACTACATTCTCTCATGGCAATATTCTTATATACTTAGGGAAAAAAAAAAAGATCCTTGGGGTCCAAATCCAAATTCAAATCACACCTTCCGTGTGAATTACTCATCCCTTTGTTTCATTTATTCTCATCTACTCATCTATTTCATTATTCAGTGTGTGAGCTACAAGTCACTGTGGAAGGAAAGATGAATCTGAGCATATATGTCATTTGCCATGTACAAATCTGGTCTTCCAAGTTCTAGGCAGCAGTCGTGATATTTATCACATGACCATGTTACACGAACTGCATTTCTTCAAGTTTCCCAGAGCAGTCTTCTTGCTGCTCTTCCTGAATCTGCTTGCCACCTAATACCAAGGCCAGTGCCACACATTTAGATGTTGGTTAAGGCAGTACCTCATTTCTGGATTCAATTTCTCTCTCACTATCTCTTGCCATGTAGGAAGAGATGTGAAGTGAGAAATGTTAGTTGTTCAGTTATGTCTGACTCTTTGCAACCCCATGGACTGTAGCCTGCCTGACTCCTCTGTCCATGGAATTCTCCGGGCAAGAATACTGAAGTGGGCAGCTATCCCTTTTCCAAGGCATCTTCACAACCCAGTGATTGAACCTGGGTCTCCTACACTGCAGACAGATTCTTTACTGTCTGAAACCATTCCAAAATTAAGTGACTTAAAGCAACAATTCATTTGCTCATGAGTCGACAGAGAAGCAAATTAGCCAGGCCTCCAGGTAAGGTGGCAAGTCTATCTCCCATGTTGTGGTGACTGGGCTTTCTCATGTGACTGCAGTCATCAAGTAGTTCCGTTCCTAGGGCTTGGTCAAAGGTCTGCTGGTGGTTAAGGCTCTGAGCTGGGTCACATGTCTCCATAGCCTAGCCCAGGATTTTTCACAAGCCTCAGTAGTGAGAAAGTGAGAGTGGTACCTGCAAGGACATGGAGCCTAGGCAATGACACATAATATCATTTATATAATCTACTATCATCCATAGAAATATCACAAGACTAATTTCAAGGAAAAGGAGCATCACATGGCAAGTTTAGTTCAGTTCAGTCGCTCAGTTGTATCCGACTCTTTGTGACCCATGGACTGCAGTATGCCAGGCCTCCCTGTCCGTTGCCAACTCCTGGAGTTTACTCAAACTCATGTCCATCTAGTCAGTGATGCCATCCAACCAGCTCATCCTCTGTCGTCCCCTTTTCCTCCTGCCTTCAGTCTTTCCCAGCATCAGTCTGTCTTTTCAAATGAGTCAGTTCTTTGTATCAGATGGCCAAAGTACTGGAGTTAAAGCTTCAGCATCAGTCCTTCCAATGAATAATCAGGACTGATTTCCTTTAGAATGGACTGGTTGGATCTCCTAGCCGTCCAAGGGACTCTCAAGAGTCTTCTCCAACACCACGTTCAAAAACATCAGTTTTTCAGTGCTCAGCTTTCTTTATAGTCCAACTCTCATATCCAACATGATTACTGAAAAAACAATAGCTTGGCTCCAAAATCACTGCAGATGGTGATTGCAGCCATGAATTTAAAGGCGCTTATTCCTTGGAAGGAAAGTTATGACCAATGTAGACAGCATATTAAAAAGCAGAGACATTACTTTGTCAACAAAGGTTCATCTAGTCAGCACTATGATTTTTTCAGTGGTCATGTATGGATGTGAGAGTTGGACTATAAAGAAAGCTGAGCACCGAAGAATTGATGCTTTTGAACTGTGGGGTTGGAAAAGACTCTTGAAAGTCCCTTGGACTGCAAGGATATCCAACAAGTCCATCCTAAAGGACATCAGTACTGGGTGTTCATTGGATGGACTGATGTTGAAGCTGAAACTCCAATACTTTGGCCACCTGATGCGAAGAGCTGACTCATTTGAAAAGACCCTGATGCTGGGAAACATTGAGACAGGAGGAGAAGGGGATGACAGAGGATGAGATAGTTGGATGGCATCACTGACTCGATGGACATGTGTTTGGGTGGACTCTGGGAGTTGGTGATGGACAGGGAGGTCTGGTGTGCTGTGATTCATGGGGTCGCAAAGAGTCGGACACGACTGAGTGACTGAACTGAACTGAATAGCTTCGACTAAATGGACATTTGTTGGTAAAGTAATGTCTCTGCTTTTTAATTTGCTGTCTAGATTGGTGATAACTTTGCTTCCAAGGAGCAAGCGTCTCTTAATTTCATGGCTTCAGTTACCATCTGCAGTGATTTTGGAGCCCAAAAAGATAAAGTCTGTCACTGTTCACTGTTTCACTCTCCTCTTTCACTTTCATCAAAAGGCTCTTTTGTTCTTCCCTTCTGCTATAAGCATAGTGTCATCTGTATGTCTGAGGTTATTATTTCTCCCAGTAATCTTGATTTCACCTGGTGCTTCATCCAGTCCAGCATTTCTCATGATGTACTCTGCATATAAGTTAAATAAGCAGGGTCAATATACAGCCTTGACATACTCCTTTCCCTATTTGGAACCAGTCTGTTGTTCCATGTTCAGTGCTAAATTTTGCTTCCTGACCTGCATACGGATTTCTCAGGAGGCAGGTCAGGTGGTCTGGTATTTCCATCTCTTGAAGAATTTTCCACCGTCTGTTGTGAGTCACATGGTCAAAGTCTTTGGCATAATCCATAAATTTGACATAGATGTGTTTTCTGGATCTCTCTTGCTTTTTCAATGATCCAGCAGATTTGGTAACTTGATTTCTGGTTCCTCTGCCTTTTCTAAATCCAGCTTGAACATCTGGAAGTTCACAGTTCATGTATTGTTGAAGCCTGGCTTGGAGAATTTTGAGCATTACTTTGCTAGCATGTGAGATGAGCGCAATTGTGCAGTAGCTTGAACATTTTTGGAATTGCCTTTCTTTGGGACTGAAATGAAGACTGACCTTTTCCAGTACTGTGGGCACTGCTGAGTTTCCAGATTTGCTGACATGTTGAGTGCAGCACTTTCACAGCATCATCTTTTAGGATTTGAAATAGCTCAAATGGAATTCCATCACCTCCGCTAGCTTTGTTCGTAGTGATGCTTCCTAAGGCCCACTTCACTTTGCACTCCAGGATGTCTGGCTCTAGGTGAGTGATCACACCATTGTGCTCATCTGGGTCGTGAAGATCTTTTTTGTATAGTTCTTCTGTGTATTCTTGCCACCTCTTCTTAATATCATCTGCTTCTGTTAGGCTTCTACTATTTCTGTCCTTTATTGAGCCCATCTTTGCATGAAATGTTCCCTTGGTGTCTCTAATTTTCTTGAAGAGATACCTACTCTTTCTCATTCTATTATTTTCCTCTATTTCTTTGCATTGATCACTGAGGAAGGCCTTCTTTTCTCTCCTTGCTATTCTTTGGAATTCTGCATTCAAATTGATATGTCTTTCCTTTTCTCTTCTGCCTTTGGCTTCTCTTCTTTTCACAGATATTTGTAAGGCCTCCTCAGACAACCATTTTGCCTTTTTGCCTATGTTTTTCTTGGGAATAGTCTTGATCACTGCCTTCTGTACAGTGTCATGAGCCTTTGTGCGTAGTTCATCAGGCATTCTGTCTATCAGATCTAATCCCTTGAATCTATTTCTCACTTCCACTCTATAATCATAAGGGATTTGATTTAGGTCATACCTGATTGGTCTAGTGGTTTTCCCTACTTTCTTCAACTTAAGCCTGAATTTGGCAATATTCATGATCTGAGGCACAGTCAGCTCCCAGTCTTGTTTTTGCTGACTGTATAGAGCTTCTCCATCTTCAGCTGCAAAGAATATAATCAGTCTGATTTCTGTATTGACCGTCTTGTGATGTCCATGTGTAGAGCCTTCTCTTCTGTTTTTGGAAGAGGGTGTTTGCTACGGCCAGTGCGTTCTCTAGGCAAAACTCTGTTGGCCTTGTCCTGCTTCATTCTGTACTCTAAGGCCAAAATTACCTATTATTCCAGGTATTTGTTGACTTCCTACTTTTGCATTCCAGTTCTCTATAATGAAAAAGACATCTTTTTTGGGTGTTAGTTCTAGAAGGTCTTGTAGGTTTTCATAGAACCATTCAGTTTCAATTTCTTCAGCATTATTGGTTGGGGCATAGACTTGGATCACTGTGATATTGAATGGCTTGCCTTAGAAATGAACAGTGATCACCCTGTCATTTTTTAGATTGCATCCAAGTACTGCATTTCGGACTCTTTTGTTGACTATGATGGCTACTCCATTTCTTCTAAGGGATTCTTGCCCACAGTAGTAGATATAATGGTCATCTGATTTAAATTGCAGAGGGGGATGCAAGTTGGGATAGACAAAGTAACCATAAGCATTTTTACAGATAACTCACAAACACCAGTCTAGTAAGAGTAAAACAAGTGACTGAGTTTATGTCTGTGCTGAGAAGCACAGAAGTATGGCTAATACTACCTGGGCTTTTCTGGTTGCTTAGTGGTAAAGAATCTGCTTACCAGTGCAGGAGATGGTTTGATCCCTGCGTCAGGAAGATTCCCTGGAGAAGGACATGAAAACCCACTCTTACATTCTTTTTTTTTTTTTTTTCAATTATGAAAGTGTGGTAACACATTTACAGGAGACTTGGAGAATATAGAACAAAGTTACATATAGTTCCACTATATATTATGATCATTTTTAAGTAAGTAAATTAAGAGTTTTAATTAGAGTTTCAATATCAAACTCACAAATTAATAGAGTGAATACACAGAAAAGTGGAAGGACATGGTAGACCTGAAAAACACCATTAGCCTATTCAATATAATTAAGATTTGTACAGTTTTCACACTAGTGTAGGATACAAATTCTATTCAAGTTCCCATACACTATAAACTAGAAGACACTGGAACATATCCAGGGGCATAAAACAAAGTACAAAAATTCCATGGTCTAAAGGTATTGAAATCATACAGAGCCTTACCACTGTAGAATTATGTTAGAAATCAATATCAAAATATATTTGGAAATAATCCACACATTTTCAAGTACAATGTGACATTCACCAAGAAAAATCTTTGACCTAGTCATGGAAAGCTTCAATTAAGTTAGAAGAATGAAAAAATACAGAAGGTGATTGCAGAGAAGAAAGCATTTAAATGAGAAATTGACATCAAAGATACTTTTAAAACCTCATGTGTTTGGAACTTAAATGTCCAGTTTTAAATGATGAGTATATCTAAAATTCTAACAGGAAAAAATATAAAATATTTGTGACATAATAAAAATGAAAAGAGACTTTACTAGAACTTTTTGCAGGCAGTTGAAGCTGCTCAATGCAACTAAATACAATTGCACTCCAGTATTCTTCCCTGGGAAATCCCATGGAGAGAAGAGCCTGGCAGGCTATAGTTCATGAGGTCACAAAAGAGTCAGACACAACTTAGTGACTAAACAACAGCAACAATACTATTTGGAGAAAGTAAATATTTCTCATGGAAAAGAGGAGGTTCTATGAACAATGTATATAACTTCTAAATCACAAGAATTATCTTTCCTCGAAAGTTCTTTAAAGCTGTGCCTGAATTCAATTAGTATTTGTTGAATAAATGAATGTCACCAGGCATGCCTATAAAACAGTCTAGACTTGTGTCCTACACTATAGCAAATTCCTTAACACTATTAAAATTTTTTTCAATAAAGATTTGTTCAGATTTATTATTGCTTCCTAATAATATATATTTTCCTATGGTATGTTTTATTCTGTTGAGATTAAAATTATTTTAGTCATACATCCTAAGTTCTTATTTTAAACTCTCTGTATTAGTAGTCATGGCCCTCTTCTGCATCTCCTTTCTCTATTAATAACTTTCTTTTCTAACTTCATTCTCAGAATTAAACTAAAGATATTTAAACACAATTCATTTTTCTTAAATTAAATCTCATATCATATTACTTCACATTTGCAGAGGAGAGTCTTTTTCCTTCTCCCTCTTCTTTGCACTATATCATTAAGATATTAACTATAAATTATGTATTAATTTTGATTCTAACTCTCAAAAAATTAAAAATGCAAGACGAAATGTGAAGTGGAACAAGGGAGTATTGCCTGTTGCCTTTTCTAATTACAGCACATAGTAATCCTACTAATGCCTGTTTTCCTGATCTGCCACCATGTGCTTTATACATTATATATATATATATATATTTTTTTTTTTTTTTCTTCTCAGAAGATTGGAATTCTGGTATAGACTGCTGCTGCTGCTTCTAAGTCGCTTTAGTCATGTCCGACTCTGTGCGACCCCATAGACAGCAGCCCACCAGGCTCCCCCGTCCCTGGGATTCTCCAGGCAAGAACACTGGAGTGGGTTGCCATTTCCTTCTACAATGCATGAAAGTGAAAAGTGAAAGTGAAGTTGCTCAGTCATGTCTGACTCTGCGTGACCCCATGGACTGCAGCCTACCAGGCTCCTCCACCCATGGGATTTTCCAGGCAAGAGTACTGGAGTGGGGTGCCATTGCCTTCTCCGTCTGGTACAGACTACATTTGTTTAAATAGGGAACCATGGACAGAACTTACAAAGACAAAAGAGTAATCAAGGTGTGCCTTTCCCATTAAATTCTCTGCTCTTTCAGTATCATTCTGTCTTTTGGCTTTCCTTTCAATATAGTGGCCAAATAGTGGGTGAAATATTCCTGAACTAGTCTTGTATTTGTGTTTCTTTAGCCCTTCAGTAATAGAGACGAAGTGCTTAGATCAAGAACAGAGATAGTCAGAGTTGAAAGGAGGCTGAAATGTCTTTTATTCTCAATGCAGATAATGCATTTGAGATTTTGTACATAAATAATAGAAATTTCTTTCTTCTCTCTTTTTGGTAGAGCAAATACCAGGGAGAAATGTGAGCCAAGAGGTAGTGTAGACTAGATTGGGCTGCCACTGATCATTCCTACCAAATGGATGTGGATCTTAGGGCACCTTTCCTTGTCTACTTTAATCGTATTCCTTCAGCATCGTACGACTTTATTTTGATGAAAGAATTGATACAGAATGCCACATGTTACAAGAACTTAGTAGCCTTCTTCACACTGCCTTTGCACATGTATGTTTGGAAGTTATCTTAGAGTACTGGTTCTTACAAACAGTCCAGGAAATTCACCTCAATTCTAGAAATCAGAAGTGTAGAAAGAGAAGTTGGTATTGCTGGCTTCCTTTGCAGGCCTTCAGTTTCAGCCCTCCCAGTCCCATGTTGCTCCAAGCCCTGAGCATTCCTTGGGTTAGCTGGCTAGCTGTGAGTAGTATGTGGGTAGAATAAAGTACTGGGGAACTGACACAGAGAAGACAGTAGAACTCCGTATGTATGTGTCAGGGAATAGTATCTAACAGGTATGCATTTATCAACAGTGCAAGGGTAATAAGGAAAATGACAGTGATACACATTGAAGTTACTATTCATTAGAAAGTTGTGAGCATATATTTAAAGCTCAATAATAATCATAAAAGAAGTAAAAGTAATCAGTTAGAGAATAGAAAAATACAGAAGCCAGGGTTCCTTTGGTGCAGTAATATTATGCTCTGATCCTTCTGTAGGTGTTGTTTCTATAACCATCTCTTGCTGAATTTTTAAAAATGATTAAAGATGTAAGGGGATTGATACTTACATTTACACTTTCTCTGGATTATTACTTCTTGAAGAAAAAAAATACTGTCTAGATGGGTTCTGTTATTCTCAGGGCTTCTCTAGAAACTAAACATCGTTAATAGTGAAATAATTATGGGAAATATAAATAAACCCTGAAAAATATGAGCATTTGAGAGGTATTAGGTCTTCCTTTATTCAAACAATCTTAATTAATTACTCTAGTCAGGTAGCTTTTAAAGGTAGTTTATCAAGTGACAAACCTTTGTTTTGAAAATTAATATTTTACATAATAAAAATTACATATGTAATAAGACAAATAATAGAAAAAGAGCACTCATTGCCCTGCCTTCACCCTGAAACCCTTGTCTTGATCCCAGCAGACACTGAGACTCCATCATTAAACCTTGGGACTTTGTCGTACACAATTTGATAACCATTGTAGCTGGGTCCAGGTCAGTCCTTAAAACTTGTACAGCCTCCGCGGCCATGGTTCTTCTGTCACATACTACCACGTCACTTGGAACAAGCTTCTTCTGAGGCTCCAAGTTTTAGAACTTGAGAAATAGGAATGTCAATAAATCTCACATCTCATTTTCCAATCAAATACAATGATAAACACAGGTGTCAAGATGGGCATCAAAAAACCCTTACATTGCCAATAAAGTTTTTTGCAGGACATAGTCTAGGTGCAAACAAATGATGATTGTGATCCCTGCACCCCCCCCCCACTTGTCACTGGATGAATTAGACAGATTCATCGGGTCATAGGTAAAACTGATTAGCTAGAAGCCTGTCTCCACATCACAAAGAGCTAAAGACTATGCACATTGTCTGCAGACAGCCAGATCCCAGAAGAGGGGTGGGAGGAAAAAGCTGCACCAGGCATGCTCGATTCTTTCTTCCAAACTTACAAGTAAACCAAATTATTTCCCTAGTGGTGAGGTTGTAAAGATATGAAGAAATGCCCAGCGTTTACTCTAATAGGGGTCTCTCAAAATGGAAATACTGGATACGGGCAGTAAGTGCTCCATAAATATTTGTCATCTGACATTTGGGTCAAATTATACCTACTTGGGGCTTCCCTGGTAGCAGCTCAGCTGGTAAAGAATCCGCCTGCAATGTAGAAGTCCCCGGTTTGATTCCTGTGTCAGGAAGATCCCCTGGAGAAGGGATAGGCTACCCACTCCAGTATTCTTGGGCTTCCCTGCTGGCTCAGACAGTAAAGAATCTGCCTGCAATATGGAAGATCTGCATTTGATCCCTGGGCTGGGAAGATCCCCTGGAAGAAGGCATGGCAACCCACTCCAGTACTCCTGCCTGGAGAACTCCCATGGAGAGAGAAGCCTGGTGGCTTACAGTCCATGGGGTTCCAAAGAGTCGGACACGATTGAGTGATTAAATACGCACACACACACATACCTACTTCAGAGGTTTGTGCAAGTGAGGTGATGTTTTTGAAAGCAGTATATCAGTCAGTTCAGTCGCTCAGTCGTGTCTGACTCTTTGCGACCCCATGAATCGCAGCATGCCAGGCCTCCCTGTCCATCACCAATTCCCAGAGTTTACTCAAACTCATGCCCATTGAGTCGGTGATGCCATCCAGCCATCTCATCCTCTGTCACCCCCTTCTCCTCCTGCCCCCAATCCCTCCCAGCATCAGGGTCTTTCCTAATGAGTCAACTCTTCACATGAGGTGGCCAAAGTATTGGAGTTTCAGCTTCAGCATCAGTCCTTCCAATGAACACCCAGGACTGATCTCCTTTAGGATGGACTGGTTGGATCTCCTTGCAGTCCAAGGGACTCTCAAGAATCTTCTCCAACACCACAGTTCAAAAGCATCAATTTTTCAGCGCTCAGCTTTCTTTATAGACCAACTCTCACATCCATACATGACCACTGGAAAAACCATAGCCTTGACCAAAAGGACCTTTGCTGGCAAGGTAATGTCTCTGCTTTTTAATATGCTATCTAGGTTGGTCATAACTTTCCTTCCAAGGAGTAAGTGTCTTTTGATTTCATGGCTGCAGTCACCATTCACAGTATATGATTTTTAGCATTCTCTTCATTATTATCTTAATTATTGCTATTTCTCAAAGATTCACTTTAGTAATATGCTTTTCATTTGTTGCTACTTAATGACAGAGTCATCTCCTCAGAAAGAGAGCCAAGTACATTATAACAACCAAACAGTTAATTTGAATGTATGGATAGTTGTTTTTACACGCATGATGATAATATGCTTTAAATGTTTAAGATTATGGATTCACTTTGAAGATGACTGATTACCACCAAAACAAAAAAGGGAAGAAGAAAAAGAAAAAAAACAAAAACAAAACACACCATTAAGCCCAACATACTATTATTAGATATTTTGGTTAAAAAGTTTAAATCATAAGGTTCCAGTGTAAAAGTATGCTTACTTAAAATCAAGATAGGTACCATTAATCAATTTATTTTCTCAGTTGAGCATGTAACTTTGTTTCAAAAGGTCTACTTTCATTAATTTCCTAACATCATGTGAAGATTTCAAATATGCTTTTAAAAGAACACATTTGTAAAGATCTCTTATGTATAATTTTATAAAACTCTCACTGGTCCTTACTAAGAATCACCTAATATGAATGTGATCTTATTTTCATATTTAAATATAACACTCTATTTTGATTCTTGGTCTGATATATCCAGAAAGATCCTCAGGTCCAGGACTCCAGGATCATATGATCCTATAAGAGCTTATACATTTTTATGTTGATCAGAAGTGAAATTGAAGTGTTAAGGTAGACTATTTCTGCACTGCCCTTACCAGCGTGCTACAAGCATAAGCGAGTGCTAACCTCATCTCCTTCTTCACGCAGCAGAAAAAGAAAGAGCAGCCTTGCAGCAGTATCATTGCCACAGGGTGTCTCAGCCCAAACTTAAACTTAATCGTAACCACTTATGTCAGAAAGAAAACCAGAACACTGATATTCAGAAAGAAACAGCTTCTGCTTCTTAATGGTTATTTTTAATAACACTATTTTTAATATATGTTCATTTTAATAACTAATAGCAGCCGACTGGGGACTTGTGATATTTATTTATGATAACAGTCTACTCCAATCAACATTTTATTAAGGTGAAATTCCACAGTTCTTAGAGTTTGAAAAACTAAACTCTTTTATTAAAAAAAAAAAAATCTTTGGCAAGCTTTTGCTGGTAGTAGTAAATATAGTTGTTTTTTTTTTAATTATAGAGGGATTTTAACTGACAAAGTAGGTTTTGTTTCTTTTGAGTTATTTATCTTCTTTCTCCAACAAGTTTTGATATCAAATCAGGAGGTCTTGCTGAAATGTACAGTTTGTGGAACAAGCATAGTACAGGTAGGTTATGAGGGTCAGATTTTTCTGAACCTGTTCCAATGCAGCTTCTTTGCAGAGATACTTGGAGAATAGCCAACATGGAATCAATTCTGAAATACCCTGCTAACCCATCTGGAAGAACATGTTTGTTTCTCAAACAGTCAAAAAGCTCTGCAAGGTGAAGCCTGCCTTCTGTAATGGGGAAGATTTCCCTAAGGGAAGTCTGTAGCAGGCAGTACAGATGTCGCTGTAGTGGTATATTGGGACAACGGGAAGACATGTGGCTAGAAGAAATGGACCAGTCTATGAGCATGTTGGAGTCTGGGGAAGTCGAACAGTGCCCTGCACAGCATTGCTCTGAGAGCCCTGATTCCAGGTCTCTCACAGAGGCCAAAGAGATGAGAAAGTCCAACAGACACACAGGAGCAGGGGCTGGCTACTTATCAAGATATGTCAGTATTCAGAGAATATGGAACACAGGATTTTATTAATAGCACAGAAAAGAAACTTGAGATTATTTAATCCAAATTTCTATTTTTACAAGTGAGAAAATGGACTCTAAAACTGAAGATTTGGTTTGCCTAACTTTTTGCAACACTCTTATGGGAGAGGAATGATAGGATCCATTATGAATATTTGGAAAAAACCTAAATGTTCATCAACAAAAGAATGGATACATAAAGTTGTAAAGCCTTAACAACAGCGTACAGGGGAAATGTGATGCATAGATTGACTTAACTGTGCATCTCACAAGCTTCAGAAAGTGAAATTGAAACCCCATTCAGACCCCATGATTTGAAAATGTGAAAGAATTAGATTTCCCACTTATTTGTAGATTTGCGGCAATAGCCTGATGAATAAAGATGGAAGGTAGAGAGGTAAGCAAATGTTCATGAAAAAAATCAAGATGGTGTTCCTGTCACCTCATCATCCAGCAGAGAAATACCATTTGCTGGAGAAGTGACCCTGGTATCATTTTCAGAATGAAAGAACTGCTCATACAATAGTGCTATTCTAATTAAGAGAGCACACCATCCAGAACAAAAAAGCAATGCTTTTCTCTTAGTTGCCAACGGTTTTTCCCCTCTGTAATATTCAGAGAGATTCTGCAAACAAATGTCTTAATGCTAAAAGTAATGCTAAAAGTTCAGTCAGCATAATCCTGACTGAACACACACTATGGGCTAATTTATAGAGATTATTTTAATTATCTCAAAAGATTCAGTCAAAACTATTATTATTATTCCATTTTATAGATGTTCAAACAGAGACTCAAAAAGGTTCAGTTGTCCAAGGTTACACACCTAGGAAATGGAACAATTTGGAATCAATACAGTTCCTTTGCCCTTTAAGACTGAGAGAAAAACACACAGTGTAAAAACTGTGAGTTAAGTTTTCTTCAGTAACCTTACTGAGGATGATAGCCTAGAGAGACAGTCTCTCAGATAGTTTTGAGGAACTGCTCTGAAGAGGTTAGGGAGGAGACAGGCTATGTATGATTTTTTTGTTGCTCTTGTTGGAAAATAAACATGTAGTTGAATACCAAAGATTTTCATTAATCACAAGAACAGATACCTGAAATTAATAATTTTACTGCTTTTCTATATATGGAAAGATAGAAGAATCAAGAGTCAATGAAATTTTTTCCTTAGACATGTGTCTTTAGCTATCTAGGTGCCAGGATATCCAAAGTACAGATATCCTGTTTTCCTCTATCCTGAATGTCCTCAAGGTGCACTCTTGGTAGGTGACTGAACTGGCTTGATCCTTCTAGAAATGGAATGGCAGGCAACATTTTTTTTTTTCTTTCTTTACACCTCCCTCTAATGTCTGTTTGGTTAAAATTTTTTTTCCATCTTTCTCATCATTGTTCTGCAAGACTTTATTAGTGTGTCTGTTTGATGCCCAGAACAAACATTCAGGTAATTTCTCCCTTTTCTCCCCCAGATGTTTTGGGGTAATGGAAACCTTGCATCATTCTCTAGGGAGCAGTCATCTTCCCTGAACTGTAAATGAAGTGTTAGCTCCAGTCAGATTTCACCTACTGTGTTACCTTGAGCCAAAATCTTTTTTTTTTTTTTCAGCACAAAAATTCACTGTCAGAATTCTACATGCCATATCCTCCTTCCAGCTTAAGTCAGAAGGACTATACTGATTCTTCATTTGGGTCAGCAGATGGATTTTTCTCACCTCAGTCGCAAGTATCTGAAAATAGTACTAGATAATTCAAACCTTCCAGTCGCAGAGACACATCACATTCTTGTATATATAAATGTCTTGCTTATGTTTACTTTTTTCCCTCTCAGGGAAAAGTTAGAGACATAATCGCTTATGAAAATTAGAAGATGCTCATACAAGCAGGTGACATTATGGCTGTAGAATGAAATATTTTAAAGAACCCTAAAATATTATGTAATTCAAAATGTGTTTACTCACAGGAAAAGGGCATATGTCAACCAGGGAATACCAGACACTTGTGCATTCTTCTTAAAAATGTTCCACTCCATCCCCCAACACCCACAGTCTATTATAATCCCTAGGAGAATATTGTCTCCTGCAACTTTACACTGAAACTTCCCTGACATTCACAGACTAAATGAGCCATCATTACTAAGAGGAATGTGAAATAAATTATGTGTGTTACTGCAAAGTAAGAATACTATTGGACTTCCCTGGTGGCTCAGATGGTAAAGCATCTGCCTATAATGTGGGATACCCAGGTTTGATACCTGGGTTGGGAAGATCCCCTGGAGAAGGAAATGGCAACCCATTCCAGTCCTCTTGCCTGGAAAATCCCATGGACGGAGGAGCCTGGTAGGCTACAGTTCACAGGGTTGCAAAGAGTTGGACACAATTGAGTGACTTCACTTCACTTCACTTAAGGGATACTATTGGAGAAGGAAATGGCAGCCTACTCCAGCATTCTTGCCTGGAGAATCTTATGGACAGAAGAGCCTGGTGGCTATAGTCCATGGGGTCACAAAGAGTCAGACATGACTGAAATGATTTAGCACAGCACAGTAATACTATGTCACCAGAGTCTTGGAAGAAAATGGAGCCCATGCATGCCAGACAAAATAACAGAGAGGGTTTAACAAGGGGAACTAATTTACAGAGGTATTGGGAGAATTGAAAGCCAAAAATGAGAAGGTGAATTAACCTAAGAATTAGCAGTGGCATAAAATTAGTGTCTTACCGGGGCTGGAGTAAAACAGCGAGAGTAGGAGCCCTGGATTGGAATCACCCAAAGTAGATAGAACCAGGAAGAGAAGAACCACAGTGGGGAAGAAATTTCAATCTCTTGAGTCTCCTATTGGTTGACTGTATTAGGAAATCAGATTTCAAGGAAGCCATAAAAGGTTAGGTTGCAGGGCACAGTTTCCCACAATACAGAAGAAGAAGAAGAAGAAGAAGAAGAAGGGAATAGAGATAAGTGAAAATAAATGATGATCAGAACTGTTTCAGTCCACTCTCCTATTTCTATACAGGAGAGCATCATTATCTCTGGATAAACAAGACTGCAGTTTTCCATAATAACAAACCTCATAGTTTCATTCACATAGCCAGAAAGTTATTTCTACCACATACATTTAATTCATTTTAGTAGCCAGTTAATTCACTTTTAGTGGACTTCAGTTGATGATTATGTCACATGTGGAGGTTGTGGCATCATTGTATTTCTAAAACCATAAGGATACATCTGGGATAGACTCTTGGAGGGCACAGACAGAAACTTGTGTGCACCAGGACCCAGGAGAAAGGAGCAGTAACCCCACAAGAGACTGACCCAGACTTGCCTGGGAGTGTCCAGGAGTTTCCAGCAGAGGCGTGGGTCGGTGGTGGCTTGCTGCAGGGTTGGGAGCAGTGAGTGTAGCAGTACATGCATGGGATGTTTTGAAGGAGGTTGCCATTATCTTCATTACCTCCACCAAAGTTTGGCCCCAGGTAAATATCAGGGAGGGAACACAGATCCACCTATCAACAGAAAATTGGTTTAAAGATTTGCTGAGCATGGTCCTACCCATCAGAGGAAGACCCGGTTTGCCCCTCAGTCAGTCTTTTCCACTTGGAAGCGTCCATAAGCTTCTTAACCCTCTCCATCAGAGGGCAGACAGACTGAAAACCATAATCACAGAAAACTAACCAATCTGGTTACATGGACCACAGCCTTGCTTAACTCAAGGAAGCAATGAGCAATGCCTTGTAGGGCCACCCCAGATGGATGAGTCATGGTGGAGAGTTGGAATAAATGTGGTCCACTGGAGAAGGGAATGACAAACTACTTCAGTATTCTTGCCTTGAGAACCCCATGAGCAGTAAGAAAAGGCAAAAAGATAGGAAACAGAGATGAACTCCCCAGGTCGGTACATGCCCATTATGTTACTGGAGATCAGTGGAAAAATAACTCCAGAAAGAATGAAGAGATGGAGCCAAAGCAAAAACAACACGTAGTTGTGGATGAAACTGGTGATAGAAATAAAGTCCGATGCTGTAAAGAGTAATATTGTATAGGAGCCTGGAATGTTAGGTCCATGAATCAAGGCAAATTGGAACAGGTCAAACAGGAGATGGTAAGAGTGAACATTGACATTTTAGGAATCAGCGAATTAAAATGGACTGGAATAGGGGAATTTAACTCAGATGACCATAGTATCTACTACTGTGGGCAAGAATCCCTTAGAAGAAATGGAGTAGCCATCATAATCAACAAGAATCCAAAATGTAGTACTTGGATACAATCTTTAAAAAAGACAGAATGATCTCTGTTCATTTCTAAGGTAAGCCATTCAATTTCACGGTAATCTAAGTCTATGCCCTGATCACTAATACTGAAGAAGCTGAAGTTTAAGAGTTCTATGAAGACCTACAAGACCTTCTAGAACTAACACCCAAAAAAGATGTCCTTTACATTGTAGGGGACTGGAATGGAGAGTAGGAAGTCAAGAAATACCTGGAGTAACAGGAAAATTTGGCCTTGAAGCACAGAAAGAAGCAGGGCGAAGGCTAATAGAGTTTCGCCAAGAGAATACACTGGTCATAGCAAACACCCTCTTCCAACAACACAAGAGAAGGCTCTATATATGGACATCAAAAGATGGTCAATACAAAAATCAGATTGATTATATTCTTTGCAGCCAAAGATAGAGAAGCTCTATACAGTCAGCAAAAATAACACTGGGACTTGACTGTGCCTCAGATCATGAACTCCCTGTTGCCAAATTCAGACTTAAATTGAATAAAGTAGGGAAAACCACTAGACCATTCTGGTATGACCTAAATCAAATCCTTTACAATTATGCAGTGGAAGTGAAAAATAGATTCAAGGGATTAGATCTGATAGACAGAGTGCCAGTTGAACTATGAATGGAGGTTCATGAAATTGTACAGGAGACAGGGATCAAGACCATTACCAAGAAAAAGAAATGCAAGAAAGCAAAATGGCTATCTGAGTAGGCCTTACAAATAGCTGTGAAAAGAAGAGAAAGAGAAGGAGAAAAGGAAAGATATACCCATTTGAATGTGGAGTTCCAAAGAATAGCAAGAAGAAATAAGAAAGCCTTCCTCAGTGATCAATGCAAAGAAACAGAGGAAAAAATACAATGCAAAAGAGTAGGTATCTCTACAAGAAGATTAGAGATATCAAGGGAACATTTCATGCAAAGATGGGCACAATAAAGGACAGAAATTGTATGGACCTACAGAAGCTGAAGATATTAAGAAGAGGTGGCAAGAACACACAGAACTATACAAAAAAGATCTTCATGACCCAGATAATTATGATGGTGTGATCACTCACCTAGAGCCAGACATCCTGGAATGCAAAGTGAAGTGGGCCTTAGAAGCATCACTAGGAACAAAGATAGTGGAGGTGATGGAATTCCAGTTGAGCTATTTCAAATCCTGAAAGATGATGCTCTGAAAGTGCTGCATTCAATATGCAGCAAATTTGGAAAACTCAGCAGTGGCCACAGGACTGGAAAAGGTCAGCTTTCATTCCAATCCCAAAGAAAGGCAATGCCAAAGAATGCTCAAACTACTGAACAATCGCACTCATCTCACACGCTAGTAAAATAATGCTCAAAATTCTCCAAGCCAGGCTTCAACAGTTTGTGAACCATCAAACTCCAGATGTTCAAGCTGGATTTAGTGAAGGCAGAAGAACCAGAGATCAAATTGCCAACATCCGTTGGATCATCAAAAAGGCAAGAGATTTCCAGGAAAACGTCTATTTCTGCTTTACTGCCTATGCCAAAGCCTTTGACTATGTGGATCACCACAAACCGGAAAATTCTTCAAAAGATGGGAATACCAGACCACTTGACCTGCCTGTTTAGAAATCTGTATGCAGATCAGGAAGCAACAGTTAGAACTGGACACAAAACAACAGACTGGTTCTAAATTGGGGAAGGAGTACGTCAAGGCTGTATATTGTCACCCTGCTTATTTAACACATATGCAGAGAACATCATGAGAAATGCTGGGCTGGATGAAGCACAAGCTGGAATCAAGATTGCTGGGAGAAATATCAATAAGCTCGATGAAACCATTTTATGGAAGAAAGTGAAGAAGAACTGAAGAGCCTCTTGATGAAAGTGAAAGAAGAGAGTGAAAAAGTTGGCTTAAAGCTCAACATTCAGAAAACAAAGATCATGGCATCTGGTCCCATCACTTCATGGCAAATAGAAGGGAAAGTAGTGGAAACAGTGGCTGACTTTATTTTCTTGTGCTCCAAAATCACTGCAGAAGGTGACTGCAGCCATGAAATTAAAAGACTCTTGCTCCTTGGAAGAAAAGTTATGACCAACCTAGACCATATATTAAAAAGCAGATATATTACTTTGCCAACAAACATCCATCTAGTCAAGGCTATGGTTTTTCCAGTAGTCATGTATGGATGTGAGAGTTGGACTATAAAGAAAGCTGAGCGCCCAAGAACTGATGCTTTTGAACTGTGGCATTGGAGAAGACTCTTGAGAGTCCCCTTGGCCTGCAAGGAGATCCAACCAGTCCATCCTAAAGGAAATCAATCCTGAATATTCATTGGAAGGACTGATGTTGAAGCTGAAACTCCAATACTCTGGGCACCTGACGCAAAGAACTGTTACATTTGAAAAAACCCTGATGCTGGGAAAGATTGAGGGCAGGAGGAGAAGCGGACGACAGAGGATGAGATGGTTTGATGGCATCACCAAATCAATGGACATGAGTTTGAGTAAACTCCGGGAGCTGGTGATGGACAGGGAGGCCTGGCATGATGCAGTCCATTGGGCGCAGAGTCAGACAGGACTGAGTGACTGAACTGAAGGATACATCTGCCATACTTATTTAGTGTCAACGTATGATGGTCAAAAAAGTGAAAATTTTAATTATATTTTTCAATTTGTACATATTTCATTGTCTTGCCATGTTAATAATTTTGCATTTGATGTAAGGGTTTTTTGAAAACCATCTAATATCCAAGAATATTTCTCTTGTTTCTTATATTTTGTTCTTTAAGTTTCATAGGAGGGCACCTTTCTTCCTCTGGTCATTTATACCAAATCCTAGACTCTTAATTTAATATTTTATTAAAGTCTTATTATGTTGGAAGAACAAAGTATGTTAAAGCTTTGATAGAAGTTAAATTTATAATTTAATGGTGTAAATCAATAATTTCCAAGGTACAGTAGTAGCATTAAATGTGACTTTCAAATAGTGTATTGAATTCCTCTTATACCCAGACTCATGTTTCTCAGCCTATTTTTTCCTATCAGTCTTTTCTGCATCAGCTGTATTCATGGAGGTAGAACTGGGCAGCACCTTACTTCATCAGCAGGCTCTAATATGGGAACCTCAGGTAGTCTTGATACCTCATGCATGCACAATCTAAATGTGCTAGGAAGGTAATCTCTTGTTGAGTAAACTTAGACAGATGGGAAGAAGCAGCCAAGAGATAAATGTAATTTTCTTCCAGTTTACAGATAAACCCCTCTAAGGCACATTCTGCACAGCTCTCAAAGTCTCCAACAGGACTCAGGACACACTACTCTTCATGGTAACCAATCTGAGCATGCCTTCTTGTGTTGGTTTTCCCCTCCTGTCCTCAAGAGAAACTCAAGTCCTTGTTTCGATCTTCACTTCCATGGAGAATAGAAGCTGAGGCAAATACGTCATGTATTTTAAAATTTTTATCATATATTTTACTGCATTGTATTTTTATTTTATATTTTGTCATAATTTTTATTTTTTTGACAAGATTGCCAAAGATTTTATATATATATTATATATGATCACAATAATGCATTTAGTATATCATTATATTGAAGATACATGTATGTTTATGTATATATATCTTGTACTTTTCAAAGGACTTAAAAACTGCATCTATTATTTTGAAGCCATAATAGGAGCAAGGAAATTACTATTTCTTTTATTTTCTATGAAAAGAAACTGATATGGAGAAGGTTAAGTGATTGCTAAAATGTTTCTCCATTCAAGTCCACAGGATGGAATCAAACTTCAATGTGCTTATTTAGAACTTGTTTTTAGGAGCTGTAACCAAATGATCAGATGTCTATCTGTTGCCCTGCGTTAATGCGGATGGCATTTTACTAGGTGCAGCTTTAAGTGATGGAGTAGAATAACCAAGGCCTTCTGAGAACCTGGAGCAGCACACGAATCATCCTTGTATACAGCCATCATCAATGAACCGATCTCCTAGTAGTAAAGGTCATAAGGAGGAAAAAATAGTTGCAAAAAACACTTAATAGCAGAAACTTCAATCACAAAGACAGCCTTCAAGATCATATTGATCTGGAAATACTGCTGGTGAGGTCATCGGTTAATTCAGTCTTACCATTATGTGATATTTATGTGTAAATTTTCACTGTGATTTGAGGAAATGGGTTTTCTATCAAGGTCTCTGTAAATCAGACCTTAAGCAAGTATTGTTTTTATATGAAATAGGGGAAATAATCAGATCCTGAGACGATGGCCAAACAGAAAACCAAAAATATTTGATTATTTGCCATAAGAAATATGTCACCAGGGGAATGTTGATCTGCTTTTTTTAAAAAAAGTAACTTAATATGATATCTTAGTATATAAATTTTACTGGAAGAGAAATTTATTCTCTGCCCTCTCCTCTTGTCCACTCCTTTCTATTCAGTTGAGCCTCATTTCTCTCCTCCCACCATACTGGTCTGTTCCTTCTGTCTCAGAATTAGCTTATGTGGCTCAGCTGAAAAAGAATCTGCCTGCAATGCAGGAGACCTGGGTTCAATCCCTGGGTTGGGAACATCCCCTGGAGAAGGGAAAGGCTACCCACTCCAGTATTCCATGGACTGAATAGTCCATGGGGTCACAAAGAGTTGGACACTACTAAGCATTTTCACTTCACTTTGCTAAGTACAAAAATATTACGTTCCCATAGACTACCAGTTCACAAGGATTCCCTATGCTTTGGAATATAAATTGCTAGAGAGTAATATTGCTCTCCACAGTAGTAGATATAATGGTTATCTGAGTTAAATTCACCCATTCCAGTCCATTTTAGTTCACTGATTCCTAAAATGTCAATGTTCACTCTTACCATCTCCTGTTTGACCACCTCTAATTTGCCTTTATTCATGTACCTAACATTCCAGGTTCCTATGCAATATTGCTCTTTACAGCATCGGACTTTACTTCCATCACCAGTCACATCCACAAGTGGTCATTGTTTTTGCTTTGGCTCCATCTCTCCATTCTTTCTGGAGTTATTTCTCCACTGATCTCTAGTAGCATATTGGGCAAGTACCAGCCTGGGGAGTTCATCTTTCAGTGTCCTATTTTTTTGCCTTTTCATACTGCTCATGGGGTTCTCAAGGCAAGAATACTGAAGTGATTTGCCATTCCCTTCTCCAGTGGACCACATTTGTCCGAACTCTCCACCATGACCCATCCATCTTCGGTGGACCTACATGGCATGGCTCATAGTTTCCTTGAGTTAGACATGGCTGTGGTCCATGTGATCACATTAGTTAGTTTTCTGTGATTATGGTTTTCAGTCTGTCTGCCCTCTGATGGAGAAGGATAAGAGTCTAAAGGAAACTTCCTGATGGAAGAGACTGATGAGGAGAAAACTGGGTCTTGTTCTGATGGGCAGGGCCATACATAGTCAAAAAAGACTCCAAAATGCAGTACTTAAATGCAATCTCAAAAATGACAGAATGATCTCTGTTCGTTTCCAAGGCAAGGCATTCAATATCACAGTATCCAAGTCTATGCCCTGACCAATAATGCTGAAGAAGCTGAAGTTTAAGGGTTCTATGAAGACGTACAAGAACTTCTAGAACACCCTCTTCCAACAACACAAGAGAAAGCTCTACATATGGACAGCACCAGATGGTCAATACCGAAATCAGATTGCTTATATTATTTGCAGCCAAAGATAGAGAAGCTCTATACAGTCAGCAAAAACAAGATGGGAAGGTGACTGTAGCTCAGATATCAAGGGAAATTTCCATGCAAAGATTGGCACAATAAAAGACAGAAATGTTATGGACATAACAGAAGCACAAGACATTAAGAAGAGGTCACAAGAATACACAGAAGAACTATTCAAAAAAGATCTTCATGACCCAGGTAATCACGATGGTGTGATCACTCACCTAGAGCCAGGCATCCTGGAATTCAAAGTGAAGTGGGCCTTAGGAAGCATCACTAGGAACAAAACTAGTGGAGGTGATGGAATTCCAGTTGAGTATTTCAAATCCTAAAAGATGATGCTGTGAAAACACTGTACTCAATACACCAGCAAATTTGGAAAACTCAGCAGTGGCCACAGGGCTGGAAAATGTTAGTCTTCATTCCAATCCCAAAGAAAGGCAATGCCAAAGAATGTTCAAACTACTGAACAATTGCACTCATCTCACACGCTGGTAAAGTAATGCTCAAAATTATCCTAGCCAGGCTTCAACAGTTCTTGAACCGTGAACTTCCAGATGTTCAAGCTGGATTTAGGAAAGGCAGAGGAATCAGATATCAAATTGCCAACATCCATTGGATCATTGAAAAAGCAAGAGAGTTCCAGAAATACATCTATTTCTGCTTTATTGACTATGCTAAAGTATTTGACTATGTGGATCACAGCAACCTGTGGAGAATTCTTCAAAAGATGGGAATACCAGGCCCCCTGACCTACCTTCTGAGTCATTTGTATGTAGGTCAAGGAGCAACAGTTAGAACTGGACATGGACCAACAGACTGGTTCCAAATTGGGAATGAAGTACATGAAGGCTGTATATTGTCACAGTGCTTATTTAACTTATATCCAAATACATCATCAGAAATGCTGGGCTTGATGAAGCAGATGCTGGAATCAAGATTGCTGGAAGAAATATCAATAACCTCAGGTATGCAGATGACACCACACTAAAGGCAGAAGTGGAAGAAGAACTAAAGAGTGTCTTGATGAAATTGAAAGAGTAGAGTGAAAAAGTTGGCTTGAAACTCTACATTCAGAAAACTAAGATCATGGCACCTGGTCCCATCACTTCATGGCTAGTAGATGGAGAAACAGTGGAAAGAGTGGCAGACTTCAATTTTTTGTGCTCCAAAGTCACTGCAGATGGTGACTGCATCCATGAAATTAAAAGATGCTTGTTCCTAGGAAGAAAAGTTATGATCAGCATAGACAGCTTATTAAAAAGCAGAGACACTACTTTGCCAATCAAGGTCTGTGTAGTCAAAGCTGTGATTTTTCCTATGGTCATGTATGGATGTGAGAGTTGGACTATAAAGAAAGCTGAGTGCTAAAGAATTGATGCTTTTGAACTGTGGTGTTGGATAAGACTCCTGAGAGTCCCTTGGACTGCAAGGAGATCCAACCAGTCCATCCTAAAGGAAATCAGTCATGAATATGGTTTGGAACGACTGATGCTGAAGCTGAAACTCCAGTCCCTTGGCTACCTGATATGAACTGACTCATTTGAAAAGACCCCGATGCTGGGAAAGATTGAAAGCAAGAGGAGAAGGGGATGACAGAGGATGAGATGGTTGGATGGCATCACTGACTCAATGGACATGCGTTTCAGTAAGCTCTGGCATTTGGTGATGGACAGGGAGGCCTGGGCTGCTGCAGTCCATGGGATCACAAAGAGTGGGACACAACTGAGCGACTGACATGAACTGAACTGAATATATCTCTCCATGGCACTAACTATGTATGTGTACTCTTCAACATCCCAGGCAGTGCACTGGAGAAGTGGAAGTTTAGGTGACTTACATTACAGTAGACAAAATTCTTGAATGCAATGTGGGATATTTATATGAACCTTCTTTCCATTTCTACATATAAATTGAAATGTTAAACATACAGACCGTTTGACAATGTTCATAATAGGTTTCCTTTCTATTAAATCCACAGATACGAGTTGGGTCCTAAAATGGAGGAGGAATAGGACAGGGAGACCACTTTCTACCCCAGAAATTCAACTAAAGATCATTTGAACAATGAGCAAATTCCACAGAACAAGTTCTGAACGCTGGCGGAGGACACCAGGCCTCCAGAAAGGCAGCCCATTGTCTTTGAAAGGAGGTAGAACGAAACATAAAAGATGAGAGACAAAAGAATTACTGATGGAGACCCATCCTGGGGAGGGATATGTGAAAGAGGAGAAGTTTCCAAACACCAGGAAACCCTCTCACTGGCGGGTCTGTGGAGAGTTTTGGAATCTCAGAGGGCAAAATGACCAGGAGGAAAAAATAAATAAATAAAACCCACAGATTTTGCGCCTAACCGCAACTCCCAATTGAGCAGAAGCCCAGAGGCTCACATCCACCACCAGCAAGTGGGGGCTGAACAGGGAGGCACAGGATGCACTGCTTAGGGTAAGGATCTGGCCTGAATGCCCTGAGGGCAATCTGAGGGAGCTAACTTCAGATAGCAACCCAAACTATGGGATAGCCAGAGAGAGATTAAAAAAAAAAAAAAAAAAAACAAGTGGGAGAGAGAGAACTTTCCTGCAAAAAGTTCTAACCTAAGGCAATGCCTGGCCTGCTCACAGAACAAAAAAGGACTGAGAGAATACCAGAGAGGAGCTAGCCAGCTGCAGACCAGCCCATCCCCCACCGGAGACAGAGAGGCAGGCAGGTGACAGCTGGAGTTGGAAGGCGAGGGGCAATCTGGGCCTCAGAGACAGCATCCTTTACCAAAGTGTGAGCAGGCTCCCAGTTGCTAACCAAGTGTTCCTGGGATCCTGGACGGCTGATATCCACCAGGAGGGTCACAGCCAGAGATCAGCTCCCCAGAGGAGACACACAGCACACCTGAGACGGTGCTCCCACTGCGCACCCAGGAAACCGAGTGACTGGGACCTGGGAGGTGATAAGATGCACCGCCCATCTGGGGAGAGTGTGCTCACCAAGTACCTGGTCGCCTGAGCTGCTCGGACCCAAGGGCACAAAACGCAGGCCCAACCGAGTCTGTGCCTTTGTAGAGTACCCGAGAACCTGAACCTGAATGGTTTAGACCTGGGAAGTGCACGCAACCCAGGGCCTGCTTTAGACAGTCCCCTGCAGAGCAACCTGGAACCTGAGCAGTGTAGACTGGGAAAGCACACATGCCATGAGCGGGGGCAAACCCAGTGTGGCCCAGACACTGCGAGCACTCCCCACAGATGCCAATGTTATTTGTTAGCAATCCTCCCTCCCCACAGCACAGCTGAACAAGTGAGCCCAAATAAGTGACCACCTTCGCCTCCTTGTGTCAGGGCAGAAATTAGACACTGAAGAGACTTGCAAACAGAAGAAGCCAAAATAAACAGAGGGAGCCACTTTGGAAGTGACAGGTGCAACAGATTAAAACTCTGTAGTTAGCACCAACTACATTGGAAGGGGCCTACAGATCTTGAGAATAAGTATAAGCTGGAACAAGGAACTATCTGAAACTGAACTGAACCAACACTGCCCTAAAGAGCTCCAGAGAAATTCCTAGATATATTTTACTATTATCATTTTTTAAATGAAAAATTTTTTTCTTTTGAAATCCGTTATTACTCCTTTAATTTTCATTTTTATAACCCACTATTACCTTGCAAAAAAAGACCCTATTTTTAAAGAAAATGTATTTCCTATATATGTTTTTTTATAATTTTTGTGATTTTTTAAAAATATTGTATTTTTGAGAGTCTAACCTCTACTCTAAATTTTTAATGTTTGATTTTTGATATTTGTTAACAATTTTGTACCTTTAAGAATCCAATCTTCAGGACCCATTTTTCCTTAGGTGTGTGAATACTGGCTTGATTGAGCTCTCCCCCTTTTGACTCTCCTTTTTCTCCCCTAGGTACCTCTATCTCCTCCCTCCCCTTCTCTTCTCTACCCAACTCTATGAATCTCTTTGGGTATTCTGGGCTGTGGAGGGCACATAGGGAATTGATTACTGGCTAGATTGGTCTCTCCCCTTTGATTCCCCCTCTTCTCACCCCGGTCACCTCTACCTCCCCTCCTCCCTTCTTCTCTTCTCCGTGTAACCCTCCAGAACTCTCTGGGTGTCCCTCCTTGTGGAGAAACTTTTCTCCATTAATCTAGATGTTTTATCATCAGTGTGATGTGGATGAAGAAGTCTTGAGGCTACAGTAACAATAAGACTGAAAACCAGAGGCCAGAGGCTTAAATCCAAAACTTGAGAACACCAGAAAACTCCTGACTCCAGGGAACATTAATCGAAAAGAGTTCATCCAAAAGCCTCCATACCTACACTGAAACCAAGTGTCACCCAAGAGCCAACAAGTTCCAGAGCAAGACATACCACACTAATTCTCCAGCAATGCAGGAATATAGTCCTGAGCATTAATATACAGGATGCCCAAAGTCGTACCAAACCCATAGCCACCTCAAAACTCACTACTGGACACTTCATTGCACTCCAGAGTAAAGAGATCCAGCTCCACCCACCAGAACACTGATGCTAGCTTCCTTAACCAGGAGTCCTTGACGATCCACTTGTCCAACCCCACCCACAGAAAGGAACCTCCACAATAAAGAAGAACCACAACTTTCAGCATACAGAAATGCCACCCCAAACACAGAAATCTAAACAAGATGAAAAGGCAGAGAAACATTCTACAGGTAAAGGAACATGATAAATGCCCACCAAGTCAAACAAAAGAGGAGGAGATAGGAAGTCTACCTGAAAAAGAATTCAGAATGATAGTAAAAGTGATCCAAAATCTTGAAAACAAAATGGAGTTACAGATAAATAGTCTGGAGACAAAGATCGAGAAGATGCAAGAAACATTTAACAAGGACCTAGAAGAAATAAAAAAGAGTCAAGCAATAATGAATAATGCAATAACTGAGATCAAAAACACTCTGGAGGGAATCAACAGTAGGATAACTGAGGCAGAAGATAGGGTAAGTGAGGTGGAAGATAGAATGGTGGAAATAAATGAAGCAGAGAGGAAAAAAGAAAAAAGAATGAAAAGAAATGAGGACAACCTCTGGGACAATGTCAAACGCCCCAACATTCTAATCATAGGAGTCCCAGAAGAAGAAGACAAAAAGAAAGGCCATGAGAAAATACTCGAGGAGATAATAGCTGAAAACTTCCCTAAAATGGGGAAGGAAATAGCCACCCAAGTCCAAGAAACCCAGAGAGTCCCAAACAGGATAAACCCAAGGCGAAACACCCCAAGACACATATTAATCAAATTAACAAAGATCAAACACAAAGAACAAATACTAAAAGCAGCAAGGGAGAAACAACAAATAACACACAAAGGGATTCCCATAAGGATAACAGCTGATCTATCAATAGAAACCCTCCAGGCCAGAAGGGAATGGCAGGGCATACTGAAAGTAATGAAAGAGAATAACCTACAACCTAGATTACTGTACCCAGCGAGGATCTCATTCAGATATGAAGGAGAATTCAAAAGCTTTACAGACAAGCAAAAGCTGAGAGAATTCAGCACCACCAAACCAGCTCTCCAACAAATGCTAAAGGATCTTCTCTAGACAGGAAACACAGAGAAGGTGCATAAACTCAAACCCAAAACAATAAAGTAAATGGCAATGGGATCAAACTTATCAGTAATTACCTTAAATTAAATATACCCTAACCAAATATAAAGATTGGCTGAATGGATACAAAAACAAGACCCCTATATATGCTGTCTACAAGAAACCCACCTCAAAATAAGGGACACATACAGACTGAAAATGAAGGGCTGGAACAAGATATTTCATGCAAATAGAGACCAAAAGAAAGCAGGAGTAGCAATATTCATGTCAGATAAAGTAGAATTTGAAATAAAGGCTGTGAAAAGAGACAAAGAAGGACATTACATAATGATCAAAGGATCAATCCAAGAAGAAGATATAACAATTATAAATATATATTCACCCAACATAGAAGCACTGAAATATGTAAGGCAAATGCTAACAAGTATGAAGGGGGAATTAACAGTAACACAATAATAGTGAGAGACTTGAATACCCCCCTAACACCTATGGATAGATCAACTAAACAGAAAATTAGCAAGGAAACACAAAGTTTAAATGATACAGTGGACCAATTAGAGACCTATAAGACATTTCACACCAAAACAATGAATTTCACCTTTTCCTCAAGTGCACATGGAATCTTCTCCAGGATAGATCACATCCTAGGCCATAAATCTAGCCTTCGTAAATTCAAAAAAAATTGAGTACATTCTAAGCTTCTTTTCTGATCACAATGAGGTAAGATTAGATGTCAACTACAAGAAAAAACCTATTAAAAATACAAAAATATGAAGGCTAAAAAACACGCTTATGAATAACCAACAAATCACAGAAGAAATCAAAAAGGAATTCAAAATATGCATAGAAACAAATGAAAATGAAAACACAACAACCCGAAACCCATGGGACTCAGTAAAAGCAGTGCTAAGGGGAAGGTTCATAGCAATACAAACTTACCTCAAGAAACAAGATAAAAATCAAATAAATAACCTAACTCTACAGTTAAGCTACTAGAAAAGGAAGAAATGAAGAATCCCAGGGTTAGTAGAAGGAAAGAAATCATAAAAATTGGGGCAGAAATAAATGAAAAATAAACAAAGGAGGCCGTAGCAAAAATCAACAAAGCTAAAAGCTGTTTCTTTGAGAAGATAAATAAAATAGACAAACCATTAGCCAGACTCATCAAGGAAAAAAGCGAGAAGAATCAAATAAAGAAACGTAGAAATGAAAATGAAGAAATCACAACACACAACACAGAAATACAAAGGATCATAAGAGACTACGACCAGCAGCTCTACGCCAATAAAATGGGCAGCTTGGAAGAAAGGGACAAATTCTTAGAAAGTATAACCTTCCAAAACTTAACTAGGAGAAACAGAAAATCTTAATAGACCCATCACAAGCACGGAAATCAAAACTGTAATCAGAAATCTTCCAGCAAACAAAAGCCCAGGACCAGACGGCTTCATAGCTGAATTCTACCAAAAATTTGTAGAAGAGCTAACATCTACCCTACTCAAGCTCTTCCAGAAAATTGCAGAAGAAAGTAAACTTCCAAACTCATTTTATGAGGCCACCGTCACCCTAATACCAAAACCAGACAAAGATGCCACAAAAAAGAAAACTACAGGCCAATATCACTGATGAACATAGATGCAAAAATCCTTAATAAACTTCTAGCAAACAGAATCCAACAACATATTAAAAAGATTATACATTATTACCAAGTGGGCTTTATCCCAGGGATGCAAGTATTCTTTAATATCTGCAAATCAATCAATGTGGCACACCACATTAGCAAATTGAAAGATAAAAACCATATGATTATCTCAATAGATGCAGAGAAAGTCTTTGACAAAATTCAACATTGATTGTTGATTAAAAACCCTCCAGAAACCAGGCATAGATGGAAAATACCTCAACATAATATAAGCCATATATGACAAACCCATGGCAAACATTATCCTCAATGATGAAAAATTGAAAGCTTTTCCCCTAAAGTCAGGAACAAAACAAGGGTGCCCACTCTCACCACTACTATTCAACATAGTTTTGGAAGTTTTAGCCACAGCAGTCAGAGAAGAAAAAGAAATAAAAGGAATCCAGATTGGAAAAGAAGAATAAAACTCTCACTGTTTGCAGATGACATGACCCTCTACATAGAAAACCTTAAACACTCCACCAGAAAATTACTAGAGCTAATCAATGAATATAATAAAGTTGCAGGATATAAATTAACACACAGAAATCCCTTGCATTCCTATACACTAACAGTGAGAAAACAGAAAGAGAAATTAAGGAAACAATTCCATTCACCATTGAAACGAAAAGAATGAAATACTCAGGAAAAAATCTACCTAAACGAACAAAAGACCTATATATAGAAAACTACAAAACACTGATGAAAGAAATAAAAAATAACACAAATATATGGAGAAATATACCAAGTTCATGAGTTGGAAGAATCAATACAGTGAAAATGAGTGTGCTACCAAAGCAATCTCTAGATTCAATGAAATCTCTATCATGCTACCAATGGTATTTCTCAGAGAACTAGAACAAATAATTTCACAACTTGTATGGAAAAAAAAAAAAAAAACTCAAATAGCCAAAGCAATCTTGAGAAAGAAGAATAGAACTGGAAGAATCAACCTGCCTGACTTCAGATATTCCTACAAAGCTATAGTCATCAAAACAGTATGGTACTGGCATAAAGACAGAAATATAGATCAATGGAACAAAATAGAAAGCCGAAAGATAAATCCACACACCTATGGACATCTTTTTTTATTTTATTTTTATTTTTTTTCATTTATTTTTATTAGTTAGAGGCTAATTACTTTACAATATTGTAGTGGTTTTTGTCATACATTGACATGAATCAGCCATGGATTTACATGTATTCCCCATCCCGATCCCCCCTTCCTACTCCCTCTCTACTAGATCCCTCTGGGTCTTCCCAGTGCACCAGGCCCGAGCACTTGTCTCATGCATCCAACCTGGGCTGGTGATCTGTTTCACCCTAGATAATATATCTTATCTTATCTTAACTTTGACAAAGTAGGCAAGAATATACAATGGAGAAAAGACAATGTCTTTAACAAGTAGTGCTGGGAAAACTGATCAACCACCTGTAAAAGAATGAAACTAGAACACTTTGTAACACCATACACAAAAATAAACTCAAAATGGATTAAAGATCTAAACGTAAGACCAAAAACTATTAAACTCCTAGAGGAAAATGTAGGCAAAACACTCTCTGACATAAATCACAGCAGGATCCTCTATGATCCACCTCCCAGAGTAATGTAAATAAAAGCAAAAATAAACAAATGGGACCTGATTAAACAAATTATTTTGCACAACAAAGGAAACTGAGCAAGGTGAAAAGACAGCCTTCAGGATGGGAAAAAATAATAGCAAATGAAGCAACTGACAAAGAATTAATCTCAAAATATACAAGTGGCTCCTGCAGTTCAATTCCAGAAAAATAAATGACCCAATCAAAAAATGGGTCAAAGAACTAAACAGACATTTCTCCAAAGAAGACATACAGATGGCTAACAAACAACATGAAAAGATGCTCAACATCACTGACTATAAGAGAAATGCAAATCAAAACCACAATGAGGGGGAGGAGCCAAGATGGCGGAGGAGTAGGACCGGGAGACCACTTTCTCTCCTACAAATTCATCAAAAGAATAACCGAATGCAGAGCAAACTTCACAAAACAACTTCTGATCGCTAGCTGAGGTCATCAGGCGCCCAGAAAAGCAGACCATTGTCTTCGAAAGGAGGTAGGACAAAATATAAAAGATAAAAAGTGAGACAAAAGAGCTAAGGACGGAGACCCGTCCCGGGAAGGGAGTCTTAGGCGGCCTTGCTTGGGCTAGGGTCCGGGCCTGAGTGCCCTGAGGACAATCGGGGGGAGCTTCTGTGAGGTGCCAACTTGAACTGTGGGAGACCAAAGGAGAGAGAGAAAATTGACCGGCCGGAACACACTGCCGGCCGTTCGCAGAACAAAGGGACGGGGAAAGTCCCGAGAAGAGCTCGCAGGCTGCGGACCGGCCCAGCCCCGCCGGAGGCAGGAGGCAGGGGGGAGGGGAAGGTCGCGGCGAGACACAGGGCGCAGGCACCCGACCGGCGCGGGGCGGGGACTGGGGCTGGGGACGCGGAGGGCGGAAGGCGCGCGCACCCGCCTGGCGCCAGCGGAAACTGAGACTGGGTCCGCGGAAGGGAGTGGGTGCGCCACACCTGGGGATAGCGCGCCCACCAAGCCCCTGGCTGCCTGGACCGCTCTGACGGGGAAGGCACAGAGAGCAGGCGCAGCTTTTCCTTCCGCACTTTTGTGTAACACCCGAGGGCTGGAACCTCGCACAGCGCGGGGCGCGCTCCATATAGAACAGCCGGGAGCCTGAGCAGCGCAGACGGAGAAAGCAGCGTCAGCCCCTTCCGGCAGCGCCAGCCCGCCCCCGCAGGGCCAGCCCCTCCCCGCAGCGTCAGCCCCGCCCCCGCAGGGCCAGCCCCTCCCCGCAGCGTCAGCCCCGCCCCGCAGCGCCAGCCCCGCCCCGCAGCGTCAGCCCCTCCCAGCAGCGCAACGGAACTAGCTACCTGAATAAGAGTCCGCCTCCGGCCGCCTGTGTCAGGGCGGAAATGAGCCTCTGAAGAGACCGGCAAACAGAAGCCTAATAAACAAAGGGAACCGCTTCAGAAGGGACTGGTGCAACAGATTAAAATCCCTGAAGAAAACACCGACTTCACCGGAAGGGCCCTGTAGATATCGAGAAGTGCAAGCTGGAACGAAGAGCTATCTGAAACTGAGCCAAACCCACACTGACCGCAACAGCTCCAGAGAAATTCCTAGACATATTTTTACTTTTTTTTTTATTTTTCTGTTTTTTCTAAGTAAGGAAAAAAAAAAAATTTTTTTTTTCTTTTTATATTTTTCTTTTTTATTTTTTCTCTTTTATTTTCCTTTAAAATTCCCTATTACTCCCCCATTACTCCTTAACTTTCATTTTCATAGATTTTTACGATTTTTTTAATTAGGGGAAAAAAAAAAATTTTTTTTTCTTTCTTTTTTTTTTTTTTTTTTTTCTTTTTCTTTTTTTTCTTCTCCTTTTTCTTCTTTTTTTTTTTTCTTTCCTTTTTCTCTTCTATTTTCTATTTTTCTTTTTCTCTTATTTCTTTTAAAGTCCTCTAGTACTCCTCTACTACTCTTCATTTTCATCTTCACTACACTATAACCTTACAAAAAAAAAAAAAAAGAGAAGCCCTATCTTAAAACCGAAGATTATTCCCTCCCAATCTTGACTCTCTGTTTTCTACCTCAGAACACCTCTAGTTCCTCTTTTCCCCTTCTCTTCCCCATCCAATTCTGTGAATCCTTGTAGGTGTCTGAGATACGAGAACACTCTGGGAACAGACAGCTGCGTAGATCTGTCTCTCTCCTCTTGAGTCCCCCTTTTTCTCCTCCTACTCATCTCTATCTCCCTCCTCCCTTTTCTCCTGTTCATGTAACTCTGTGAACCTCTCTGGGTGTCCCTAACGGGGGAGAATCTTTTCGCCATTAACCTAGAAGTTTAATTATCAGAGCTGTATAGTTGGAGAAGTCCTGAGACTACAGGAAGAATAAAACTGAAATCCAGAGGCAGGAAACTTAAGCCCAAAACCTGAGAACACCAGAAAACTCCTGACTACATGGAACTTTAAGTGATAAGTGACCGTCCAAAAGCCTCCATACCTACACTGAAACCAACCACCACCCAAGAGCCAATAAGTTTTAGAGCAAGACATACCACGCAAATTCTCCAGCAACACAGGAACATAGCCCTGAATGTCAACATACAGGCTACCCAAGGTCACACCTAACACATAGACCCAACTCAAAACTCATTACTGGGCACTCCATTGCTCTCCAAAGAGAAGAAATCAAGTTCCACGCACCAGTACACTGACGCAAGCTTCCCTAACCAGGAAACCTTGACAAGCCAAACGTCCAACCCCACCCACTGGGTAAATCCTCCACAATAAAAAGGAACCACAGACCTTCAGAATACAGAAAGTCCACTCCAGACACAGCAATCTAAACAAGATGAAAAGGCAGAGAAATACCCAACAGGTAAAGGAACAAGAAAAATGCCCACCAAGTCAAACAAAAGAGGAGGAGATAGGGAATCTACCTGAAAAAGAATTTAGAATAATGATAATAAAAATGATCCAAAATCTTGAAAACAAAATGGAGTTACAGATAAATAGCTTGGAAACAAAGATTGAAAAGATACAAGAATTGTTTAATAAAGACCTAGAAGAAATAAAAAAGAGTCAATTAAAAATGAATAATGCAATGAATGAGATCAAAAACACTTTGGAGGGAACCAAGAGTAGAATAACGGAGGCAGAAGATAGGATAAGTGAGATAGAAGATAAAATGGTGGAAATAAATGAAGCAGAGAGGAAAAAAGAAAAAAGGATCAAAAGAAATGAGGACAACCTCAGGGACCTCTGGGACAATGTGAAACGCCCCAACATTCGAATCATAGGAGTTCCAGAAGAAGAAGACAAAAAGAAAGGCCATGAGAAAATACTCGAGGAGATAATAGCTGAAAACTTCCCTAAAATGGGGAAGGAAATAGCCACCCAAGTCCAAGAAACCCAGAGAGTTCCAAACAGGATAAACCCAAGGCGAAACACCCCAAGACACATATTAATCAAATTAACAAAGATCAAACACAAAGAACAAATATTAAAAGCAGCAAGGGAAAAACAACAAATAACACACAAAGGGATTCCCATAAGGATAACAGCTGATCTATCAATAGAAACCCTCCAGGCCAGAAGGGAATGGCAGGACGTCCTGAAAGTAATGAAAGAGAATAACCTACAACCTAGATTACTGTATCCAGCAAGGATCTCATTCAGATATGAAGGAGAACTCAAAAGCTTTACAGATAAGCAAAAGCTGAGAGAATTCAGCACTACCAAACCAGCTCTTCAACACATGCTAAAGGATCTTCTCTAGACAGGAAATGCAGAAAGGTTGTATAAACGTGAACCCAAAACAACAAAGTAAATGGCAACGGGACCACACCTATCAATAATTACCTTAAATGTAAATGGGTTGAATGCCCCAACCAAAAGACAAAGATTGGCTGAATGGATACAAAAACAAGACCCCTATATATGCTGTCTACAAGAGACCCACCTCAAAACAAGAGACACATACAGACTGAAAGTGAAGGGCTGGAAAAAAATATTTCATGCAAACGGAGACCAAAAGAAAGCAGGAGTCGCAATACTCATATCAGATAAAATAGACTTTCAAATAAAAGCTGTGAAAAGAGACAAAGAAGGACACTACATAATGATCAAAGGATCAATCCAAGAAGAAGATATAACAATTATAAATATATATGCACCCAACATAGGAGCACCGCAATATGTACGGCAAACACTAACGAGTATGAAAGAGGAAATTAATAGTAACACAATAATAGTGGGAGACTTTAATACCCCACTCACAACTATGGATAGATCAACTACACAGAAAATTAACAAGGAAACACAAACTTTAAATGACACAATGGACCAGCTAGACCTAATTGATATCTATAGGACATTTCACCCCAAAACAATCAACTTCACCTTTTTCTCAAGTGCACACGGAACCTTCTCCAGAATAGATCACATCCTGGGCCATAAATCTGGTCTTGGAAAATTCAAAAAAATTGAAATCATTCCAGTCATCTTTTCTGACCACAGTGCAGTAAGATTAGATCTCAATTACAGGAAAAAAATTGTTAAAAATTCAAACACATGGAGGCTAAATAACACACTTCTGAATAACCAACAAATCATAGAAGAAATCAAAAAAGAAATCAAAATATGTATAGAAATGAATGAAAATGAAAACACAACAACCCAAAACCTATGGGACACTGTAAAAGCAGTGCTAAGGGGAAAGTTCATAGCATTACAGGCTTACATCAAGAAACAAGAAAAAAGCCAAATAAATAACCTAACTCTACACCTAAAGCAATTAGAGAAGGAAGAAATGAAGAACCCCAGGGTTAGCAGAAGGAAAGAAATCTTAAAAATCAGGGCAGAAATAAATGCAAAAGAAACTAAAGAGACCATAGCAAAAATCAACAAAGCTAAAAGCTGGTTTTTTGAAAAAATAAACAAAATTGACAAACCATTAGCAAGACTCATTAAGAAGCAAAGAGAGAAGAACCAAATTAACAAAATTAGAAATGAAAATGGAGAGATCACAACAGACAACACTGAAATACAAAGGATCATAAGAGACTACTACCAGCAGCTCTATGCCAATAAAATGGACAACTTGGATGAAATGGACAAATTCTTAGAAAAGTATAACTTTCCAAAACTGAACCAGGAAGAAATAGAAGATCTTAACAGACCCATCACAGGCAAGGAAATCGAAACTGTCATCAAAAATCTTCCAGCAAACAAAAGCCCAGGACCAGATGGCTTCACAGCTGAATTCTACCAAAAATTTAGAGAAGAGCTAACACCTACCTTACTCAAACTCTTCCAGAAAATTGCAGAAGAAGGTAAACTTCCAAACTCATTCTATGAGGCCACCATCACCCTAATTCCAAAACCAGACAAAGATGCCACAGAAAAAGAAAACTACAGGCCAATATCACTGATGAACATAGATGCAAAAATCCTTAACAAAATTCTAGCAAACAGAATCCAACAACATATTAAAAAAATCATACACCACGACCAAGTGGGCTTTATCCCAGGAATGCAAGGATTCTTCAATATCTGCAAATCAATCAACGTAATACACCACATTAACAAATTGAAAGATAAAAACCATATGATTATCTCAATAGATGCAGAGAAAGCCTTTGACAAAATTCAACACTCATTTATGATTAAAACTCTCCAAAAAGCAGGAATAGAAGGAACATACCTCAACATTATAAAAGCCATATATGACAAACCCACAGCAAGCATCACCCTCAATGGTGAAAAATTGAAAGCATTCCCCCTGAAATCAGGAACAAGACAAGGGTGCCCACTGTCACCACTACTGTTCAACATAGTGTTGGAAGTTTTGGCCACAGCAATCAGAGCAGAAAAAGAAGTAAAAGGAATCCAGATAGGAAAAGAAGAAGTGAAACTCTCACTGTTTGCAGATGACATGATCCTCTATATAGAAAACCCTAAAGACTCTACCAGAAAATTACTAGAACTAATCAATGAATATAGTAAAGTTGCAGGATATAAAATTAACACACAGAAATCCCTTGCATTCCTATATACTAACAATGAAAAAACAGAAAGAGAAATTAAGGAAACAATACCATTCACCATTGCAACAAAAAGAATAAAATACTTAGGAGTATATCTACCTAAAGAAACAAAAGACCTATACATAGAAAACTATAAAACACTGATGAAAGAAATCAAAGAGGACACAAACAGATGGAGAAACATACCATGTTCATGGATTGGAAGAATCAATATTGTCAAAATGGCTATTCTACCCAAAGCAATCTATAGATTCAATGCAATCCCTATCAAGCTACCAACGGTATTTTTCACAGAACTAGACCAAAGAATTTCACAATTTGTATGGAAATACAAAAAACCTCGAATAGCCAAAGTAATCTTGAGAAGGAAGAATGGAACTGGAGGAATCAACCTGCCTGACTTCAGACTCTACTACAAAGCCACAGTCATCAAGACAGTATGGTACTGGCACAAAGACAGAAATATAGATCAATGGAACAGAATAGAAAGCCCAGAGATAAATCCACGAACCTATGGACACCTTATCTTTGACAAAGGAGGCAAGGATATACAATGGAAAAAAGACAACCTCTTTAACAAGTGGTGCTGGGAAAACTGGTCAACCACTTGTAAAAGAATGAAACTAGAACACTTTCTAACACCATACACAAAAATAAACTCAAAATGGATTAAAGATCTAAATGTAAGACCAGAAACTATAAAACTCCTAGAGGAGAACATAGGCAAAACACTCTCTGACATAAATCACAGCAAGATCCTCTATGACCCACCTCCCAGAATATTGGAAATAAAAGCAAAACTAAACAAATGGGATCTAATGAAACTTAAAAGCTTTTGCACTACAAAGGAAACTATAAGTAAGGCGAAAAGACAGCCCTCAGATTGGGAGAAAATAATAGCAAATGAAGAAACAGACAAAGGATTAATCTCAAAAATATACAAGCAACTCCTGAAGCTCAATTCCAGAAAAATAAATGACCCAATCAAAAAATGGGCCAAAGAACTAAACAGACATTTCTCCAAAGAAGACATACAGATGGCTAACAAACACATGAAAAGGTGCTCAACATCACTCATTATTAGAGAAATGCAAATCAAAACCACAATGAGGTACCATTACACGCCAGTCAGGATGGCTGCTATCCAAAAGACTACAAGCAATAAATGCTGGAGAGGGTGTGGAGAAAAGGGAACCCTCTTACACTGTTGGTGGGAATGCAAACTAGTACAGCCACTATGGAAAACAGTGTGGAGATTCCTTAAAAAACTGGAAATAGAACTGCCATATGACCCAGCAATCCCACTTTTGGGCATACACACTGAGGAAACCAGATCTGAAAGAGACACGTGCACCCCAATGTTCATTGCAGCACTGTTTATAATAGCCAGGACATGGAAGCAACCTAGATGTCCATCAGCAGATGAATGGATAAGGAAGCTGTGGTACATATACACCATGGAATATTACTCAGCTGTCAAAAAGAATTCATTTGAATCAGTCCTAATGAGATGGATGAAACTGGAGCCCATTATACAGAGTGAAGTAAGCCAGAAAGATAAAGAACATTACAGCATACTAACACATATATATGGAATTTAGAAAGATGGTAATGATAACCCTATATGCAAAACAGAAAAAGAGACACAGAAATACAGAACAGACTTTTGAACTCTGTGGGAGAATGTGAGGGTGGGATGTTTCAAAAGAACAGCATGTATACTATCTATGGTGAAACAGATCACCAGCCCAGGTGGGATGCATGAGACAAGTGTTCGGGCCTGGTGCACTGGGAAGACCCAGAGGAGTCGGGTGAAGAGGGAGGTGGGAGGGGGGATCGGGATGGGGAATAAGTGTAAATCTATGGCTGATTCATATCAATGTATGACAAAACCCACTGAAATGTTGTGAAGTAATTAGCCTCCAACTAATAAAAAAATTAAAAAAAAAAAAAAAAAAAACAAACCACAATGAGGTACCATCTCACGCTGGTCAGAATGGCTGCTATCCAAAAGCCTACAAACAATAAATGCTGGAGAGGGTGTGGAGAAAAGGGAACCCTCTTGCACTGTTGGTGAGAATGCAAACTAGTACAGCCACTATGGAGAACAGTGTGGAGATTCCTTGAAAAACCAGAAATAGAACTGCCATATGACCCAGCAATCCCACTGCTGGGCATACACACCGAGGAAACCAGAATTGAAAGAGACATGTGTACCCCAATGTTCATTGCAGCACTGTTTACAATAGCCAGGACATGGACGCAACCTAGATGTCCATTGGCAGACAAATGGATAAGAAAGCTGTCATACATATACACAATTGAATCTTACTCAGCCATTAAAAAGAATGCATTTGAATCAGTTCTAATGAGCTGGGTGAAACTGGAGCCTATTATACCGAGTGAAGTGTCAGAAAGAAAAAGACCAATACAGTATACTAATGCATATATATGTGGGATTTAGAAAGATGGTGACAATGACCCTATATGTGGGACAGCAAAAGAGACACAGATGTATAGAACAGGCTTTTGGACTATGTGGGAGAAGGTGAGGGTGGGATGATTTGAGAGATTAGCATTGAAACATGTATATAATCATATGTGAAACAGATCACCAGTCCAGGTTCGATGCATGATACAGGGTTCTCAGGGCTGGTGCACTGGAATGAGACTGAGGGATGGAATGGGGAGGGAGTTGGGAGGGGGGTTCAGGATGGGGAATACATGTACACCCATGGTTTATTCATGTCAATGTATGGCAAAATCCACTACAATATTGTAAAGAAATTAGCCTCCAATTAAAATAAATTAATTTAAAAAAAAGGAAAAAATCCACAGATACTTGTCTTTATATTGCATGACTTGATAAATTTGCTTTCGGTATCACTTTCTTTCTAGAGATAGGAGTGGATTGCAAGCACTGCTGCTGCTAAGTCGCTTCAGTCATGTCTGACTCTGTGCGACCCCATAGACGGCAGCCCACCAGGCTCCCCCGTCCCTGGGATTCTCTAGGCAAGAACCCTGGAGTGGGTTGCCATTTCCTTCTCCAATGCATGAAAGTGAAAAGGGAAAGTGAAGTCACTCTGGATTTGCTAATTACAGTGGACTTGTGGAAACTGGTTTCAACAAAGTAAGTTTTGCATATGCAATTCTGTAAGTCAAGTACTCACCTACTCCAACTTTACTCAAAAATAATGTACATTTCATGAAGTACACTCCAATAGATGAGTGAACAACCTACAACTCAAACACCAAATATAGCTCACTGCCTGTTTATGTAAATGAAGTTTTATTGGAACACAATCATGTATTGCCTATGGAAATTATATTTGACACAAATACAGAGTTGTGCATCATGGTAACATTTAAATTTTTTATTTGCCATCTTGTAGTGAACACTTGCAGGCTTTCCAGGTGACTCACTGGTAAAGAACTTGCCTGTCAATGCAGGAGACATGAGGCACAGATTCGAACCCTGGGTTGGGAAGATCCCCTAGAGGAGGGCATGGCAACCCACTCCAGTATTCTTGCCTGGAGAATCCATGGACAGAGGAGCCTGGTGAGCTACAGTCCACAGGGTTGCAAAGAGTTGGACATGAGTGAAGCAACTTAGCACACACTAAATGAATCCTTGAGAAAGAGAAGTAACCTATAATCATTTCAACTAGCATACTGGATCTGTAATATTCTTTTTTTTTTTAGTTGTTGCTTATAATTTCTTTAATTTTAAAGCACATGACTCACTAATGAGTTTGGGGTTAAAACCTACAAAAAATTGGTAGGACATGTTAGCATAGTCAGTGGGCTGCCAGTCTTGTTTTAAAGAATTTAAATGAAGGAAAATAAAAGATAACCTGTCAAAGCAGATATCAAAATTTTAATGGCATGTGTCCATGTAAGCAGATGCAATACTTTTAGCTTCAGCACTGTTGCTGGGCCAATAAGCTTCAGGGTAGTTTCAAGGAACAGACAAAAGTATAGGGACTATGGCCTCTATTTGTGAGTATGCAAGTGGAAATCATTTCTGTCTACCTCACAGAAACAAATTTCTTATAAACCCTAAAATGCCTTACAAACAGATTTTACTTACATGAATATCAAAGTATTTGACTTGATTCTGAATGAGCATATTTCACAGTACAGGGTAGTTTTGTAAGCGGCTACACTGGGTTCAGAGGAATTCAGAGCAAGAGGAGTATTCTTAACTGCTGACTCAGGGTATTCTTAGCACATGTGATTTGGGACTAGAAAAGAACTTAGTGATTATTTATTTGAACCTTCTCATTGTAAAGGTGGGACAGTGGTATCCCAGAGGACTTAAGTGATGTGCTTAGCATGATGCAGAATATTAATGTAAAAGCCAAAATTAGAACAAGACTGGGTCAGTTTCTTGATCATATTGTTTTCTAATCTAACACGATGTACCCAAATTTGCTGACCACAGTTCTGACAATCAAAGTTTACTTATTTTTAAATATTGCTAGATAGAAATGACTTTGATATTAAATCAATACTTTAAAATGTTATGCAAAGGGTAAATTTTTGTTAGATATTAAAAACATACCCAAATTTGTAAGGTTTTGCCTCATATTTATACAAAGTGAGCAATCATGATTATGTTTTCTGTTGAGGGACACTGAAAGATTTTCTTGGCATGTTTTTACTATCTAGTTTTCACTGTTAGCAACTTTATTCATTTAGTCAAGTGTTATCCTCTTCCCCCATATTCTTTTGAGTTGCAAATATTCCTGAGAAAGGTACTATATTAAATTATCAGTTCTTTAGTTTGAATGAAATTTCCCAGATTACATTATAAGGACATGGAGAACAAAAGGTTTGGGAAGAAGAAACATTAAACAGAGAAGAAAAAGGAATGCATTTTTTGTTGTTTGCTAACGTTTATTAAAACCTTAAATGGAGGAAAAAAAATTGGGGAAAAACCCCCAAAACACTAACGACAAAATTTGAGAGTTGAAAGGGACTTTAAAAAATCTTTTACTAGCCTCATCTGGTGCTTGAAGCCTGCTTGTGATAATTCAAATGTTCCAGTGGCACGGAGTTGTCTACTTTCCAACAAAGTTTATACCATCATTGACAACTGGGACAATCATTTTCAAGAATCACCCTTTATACTGAATTGCAATTTGTTCCCCAGTAGTTTCTTCCGTCGATTCTTATTTCCTCATCCACTTGACATGCTTCCCAAAATACAAGGAATGATCTGTCTTTTTTATATAAACTATAAACCTTTCCTTTTGGGAATATGTCACATTCCTCCCATAGTTGTTTCTCTTCTACAGTCGGTCTTTACTCAAAGGTGGGACCCAGAGATAACCTAGTTTTGCTAGAACTAACATTTTAGAAATCAGACCCAGGTGTTATGAAAGGTGTCAAAGGAAGCAACTCATATTTTATTTTTATTTTTTAATCCATAGTCGAGAGATTTAAAGAAAGCAGTATGGGCTTCAAAGCTGTGTGCTGAAAAGGGGATCTGTGCTATAATGAGGATTCTGGGTGCTTTTAAAAAATCAAATCAAACAAGTTCTACAACTCTCAGGAGGTGTAGATAGATATAAACTTGTAAAGGTGCCAATTAGGGACACAGAAAATAAGATTTAAAAGTCTTCCTAGTGGGTAAAAGTTGGGATAGAAATTAGAACCTAAATATATAAATTCTGAAAAATCTGCATAGGTCTCTAAACCTCAGAACAGTTCTGAGGACTTGCCCTTCAATCTCTTGACGAGGCTGATGATATCACTTTGTCAATCTATGTACATAGCCCCTTCAGCCCTTTTAGCACAATATATTCACAGCCAGGAAGGAAAAACATTCCAGAGCATGTCACTGATTTTTATTTTATTTTTTATTGGATGTCTTGGACAAAGTCCTTTTGTACTACACAGCATGAAAATTGCAACCAGGCTTCATGCTTGAGTACTAGTTGAGTACTAACCAAGTTTCTTACCATCATGATAATTATCCTACTTTAGAGGAGCTCAACTCTACCCCCAAAGGCAGTCAGATACCCAGCAGAGTGCTGCTGCTCTGTGCTATCTTGTTCAACTCTTTGTGATCAATGGATTGTAGCTCACCAGGCTCCTCTGTCTATGGGATTGCCCAGGCAAGAATACTAGAGTGAGTTGTCAGTTCCTACTCCAGGGCATCTTTCTGACCCAGGGATCAAAACTGCATCTCGTGCACCTCCTCGTTGGTAGGAGAATTCTTTACCACTGTGCCACCAGAGAAGCCTGCAGAGTATGTAGAACAATCTCAGTGTGGGCATGTTCTCATGTGCTTGGAATCTAATTAAAAAAAGAGAGAGAGAGAGAGATTAAGGTCTCATTTCCTGCTAACATACAGATTTGTTTTGGAAGGGTACTCACTTTTTCTTGATGGAAATTTTTACTTTATGGGAAATGCTTTGAGTAATATCTTTCCATATACCACTGGATGAAAGAAGAAAAGGATCAGGAAATTGAGGCAACAAGAAGAAAGAGAAGACTAGGCCACCAAAATTAGCTTTGTCGTCTTCAAAAGTTTGTGGGTAGTAAGAACAGTTGTTACCCAAGTCGCTGAATATCAAGCCAAGGCCCCAATTTCAATTCACGCACATCTCTTATTCAGTGTTTACATTAAGGCAGTTATTCCAAATGCTCTTTCTCAGCTCTCTTTTATTTCCTATTACTCTCCTTTCTGTCAGGTTAGTTTTAAAATACCCACATCTTAAAACTGTCTCTGCTCCATCTTCCCTGGGCCTCTTTCCAGGTTACCCCATGTGTCTGGAAATGTTCACATCATTCCAGTTTGCATGCCTTCTTCTCATTGGTGCATCTGAACTTTCTCTTTTTCTAGAGATCTGGAGAAGATTTGGGAACTTCACTCATATCCATACCTTGTGGATATCATGCATGACCCAATATTTTCCAATCAGGCCATTAACCATTTTGATAACTAGTGACGTTTTATCTGTTTGATCTGTTGCCTATGCAGTTAGTTTCTCCAATTCTCCAGACTGACTTTCAGTAGCAACTGCCTTAGATCACAGACTTCTAGAGAGAGAAGTTTAGTTCATACTCATTGGAATGTCATAGAAAGTGAAAGTGAAGTTGCTCAATCCCGTCTGACTCCTTGCGACCCCATGGACTGTAGCCTACCAGGCTCCTCCATCGATGGGACTTTCCAGGCAAGAATACTGGAGTGGGTTGCCATTTCCTTCTCTGGGAGATCTTCCTGACCTAGGGATTGAACCCAGGTCTCCCACATTGTAGACAGATGCTTTACCATCTGAGCCACCAGGGAAGTTATATGTAAAAAAATGGAGATAAAAAGCCTGTCTACTTTTAAGTATTTTATTCATCAATACCCCAATCACAATCCACTACAGTTATTTTGGGGGCACTTGAAATTACCATTGTAATGACTCTTATAGACTAAAATTCTGTTTTCAAATGACATAATTAAATTGAACCTAAATTCTCTGTAAAGAATAAAGTACCCACTGATAGCCATTGGTTCACTATTAGAGTTTAGTTTATCAGATTATTGGGCTGTCAGGTCACAGAGAGCTGATCCAGGAAAAGGAGATTTGAATGACATGAGAGAGCATCAGAAATGTTCAGAGAATTAGATGGTGTTTGAGAACTCTAATTCAGAGCGTTCTACAGTGCCATGCTCAATCATAAACTCAATTATTAGTTAAGGGACAGAAAGGACTGGAAAAAGAAAAAAAGAATGAAATATTTTCTATCAGGCAAATTGAACCTATAAATGCATAATAAATGCTCTCTTATGAGGATGACTGTAATGAAGAATATCACTTAGCCTTCTCTAGTAAATAACTATTAATATTAGATTCTTTCCATAGAATTCCATAATCTGTTTTCCCAGCTCCAAACACCTTTGATTCAAAAACTAAAGATATAAACAGTAGTGAGAGGAAAATATTCATCAGATTAAATAGTCACTCCAGGATCAAGTGAACACTAGAAAATTAATCCTTCTAAGCACTTTGAGCTTTCTCCTCCTCAAAAGACAATTTCCTTAAAGATCCATACTAGAAGAGTAGTGAAAAAAGCAAACTTAGAAACAACAGGATGAAAGGTCTCATGTGTGTTCATGAACTTTAGTGACACTTCTATTTCCAAGAAAGAAGGAAGGGCAGACAAGTAGTTACTATTATGCAATTTCCTGGTACTCTTTTATTATGCTAATAAATATATTCCCTCTGACAAAGTAGATAGTGTATTAGCCTGTTTTGAAAGCTCTTAAATGTGGATTTCTGTTTCCTCAGGGAATCAGATTGCACATTTATTGTTTCTGTTATTGTTCCTTTGAGCAAAAATGTGAGTTTATATTAGAAGAGAATTTCAAAAGAAAGCTTATTTTCCACTGAAACTTTATAATTTAAAACACACACTCACATACACACTCCTATAGGGGCCCGACTTTGTGTCAGAATTTATAGTACAAGATAATCTATGTGAGGTGTATTAACATATTCCCACAATAACTTATAAGGTCAACAATATTACCCTATTCTCCAGATTAGGAAACACAGGCACAAGCTATATTCTGATGTCCAAGACACACAACATTTTAAAACCACAGAACACATTTAAAATATGTTGCAATTTGAAGAAAATAGAGAATAATAGCATTTCTGCACTTTTAACTTGCTTTAAAATTTCCCAAGCTCTTTGATGTCCACTACCTCATTAAATAGGAAAAGGAGTACATCAAGGCTGTATATTGTCACCATGGTTATTTAACTTATATGCAGAGTACATCATGAGAAATGCTGGGCTGGAGGAAGCACAAGCTGGAATCAAGATTGCCAGGAGAAATATCAGTAACCTCAGATATGCAGATGACACCACCCTTATGGCAGAAAGTGAAGAAGAACTAAAGAGCTACTTGATGATAGTGAAAGAGGAGAGTGAAAAAGTTGGCTTAAAGCTCAACATTCAGAAAACTAAGATTATGGCATCTGGTCCCATCACTTCATGTCAAATAGATGGGGAAACAGTGGAAACAGTGGCTGACTTTTTTTTCTGGGCTCCAAAATCACTGCAGATGGTGACTGAAGCCATGAAATTAAGACGCTTACTCCTTAGGAAGGAAAGTTATGACCAACCTAGACAGTGTATTAAAAAGCAGAGGCATTACTTTGTCAACAAAGGTCTGTCTAGTCAAGGCTATGGTTTTTCCATTAGTCATGTATGGATGTGAGAATTGGACTAAAAGAAAGCTGAGCACCGAAGAGTTGATGCTTTTGAACTGTGGTGTTGGAGAAGACTCTTAAGAGTCCCTTGGGCTGCAAAGAGATCCAACCAGTCCATCCTAAAGGAGGTCAGTCCTGAGTGTTCATTGGAAGGACTGATGTTGAAGCTGAAACTCCAATCCGTTGGCCACCTGATGCGAAGAGCTGACTCATTTGAAAAGACCCTGATACTGGGAAAGATTGAGGGCAGGAGGAGAAGGGGAAAAAGAGGTTGAGATGGTTGCATGGCATCACCGACTCAATGGACATGGGTTTGGGTAGAGTCTGGCAGTTGATGATGGACAGGAAGGCCTGGTGTGCTGCAGTTCATGGGGTCACAGACTGAGTGACTGAACTGAACTGAACTGAACCTCATTAAATCTTTATGACAGCGTTTGAAGGAGGATATCTGAATAACATCATTTCTACTTTACATATGAGCAAATTAAGAAGCTCAACAAGTTACTATGGTTATATAGCCAGGTGGGCGATTTAGAACTAGAAACACTCCTGACAGCTTGTAACAAAAAGGTACAGGAAGGTCACTTTATAGTAACTAGTTACTACAATTTATGCATGTATATATCTACATTGTTTTCCTGTTTTGTTTTGCTTATGATAATACAAGTTTGGTATGGAAAATATGATACAGAAGAATGTAATAAAAAATATTTTACCACCCAAAGGCAATTATTATTACCCTTATGGAGATAATTATTTCAGATGTCTGTGGTATAATATATATAATGTATAAATTATATAACATGTAATGCAATGTTCAGTTCAGTCGCTCAGTCGTGTCCGACTCTTTGTGACTCCATGGACTGCAACACGCCAGGCTTCCCATGCCAGTATCACCAACTCCTAGAGCCTATTCAAACTCATGTCCATCGAATTGGTGATGCCATCCAGCCATCTCATCCTTTGCCATCCCCTTCTCCTCCAACCTTCAATCATTCCAAGCATCAGGGTCTTTTCAAACGAGTCAGTTATTCCCATCAGGTGGCCAAAGGATTGGAGTTTCAGCTTCAGCATCAGTCCTTCCAATGAATATTCAGGACTGATTTCCTTTAGGATGGACTGGTTGGATCTCCTTGCAGTCCAAGGGACTCGCAAGACTCTTCCGCAACACCACAGTTCAAAAGCATCAATTCTTCAGCACTCAGCTTTCTTTATAGTCCAACTCTCACATCCATAAACGACTACTGGAAAAATAATAGCTTTGACTAGATGGACCTTTGTTGGTAAAGTAATGCCTCTGCTTTTTAATATGCTGTCTAAGTTGGTCATAGCTTTCCTTCCAAGGAGTAAGCATCTTTTAATTTAATGGCTTCAATCACCATCTGCAGTGATTTTCGAGCCCCCCAAAAGAGTCTGTTACTGTTTCCATTGCTTCCTCATCTATTGGTCATGAAGTGATGGGATCGAATGCCATGATTTAGTTTTCTGAATGTTGAGTTTTAAGCCAACTTCTTATAAATGGTATAATATGTATCAAAGTTATGTTTGATATAAATGTTAAAATGTAATAAAGCTTAGTTTTATATTAATACCATATAATATAAATCATGCATTATAATATAATATGTTATTACATAGACCTGCATTTGGACCTTGATCTTATCCTCTAATAGCTAGGCGGAAAAATGATTTACTCCCCAAATTTCTATTTACTCATCTATAAATGAAAATAATAACAATACATTATTTGAGGTTTGACTTATTCACTATAGTATATAAGGCCCTTAGTTCAGTATCTGAGCAGACACTTTATAAATATTTTTGGTTGTTATTACTTGTACACTTATTATTCACATGTATCACATGCATATATGTTAAATAAATATATCCAGGACAATTTTATAATTGTAAACATATTTTTCTTCAGATTCAGGAATTTGCTGATTTTTTTTTTTCACTCAGTAATACACACTGGATATTTTTCTGCATCAGTGGGTATTCACAACTATCTTTTAAATGACTTTTTACTGTCCAATGTATGCTTGTACCATGGATTATTTAATGTCTTTGGTATTGATAGACATTTAAGTTATTCTAATTATAAACTATTATAAATAACTGAAAATAACAGCTGTCTCTACATATTCAGCTGTTTTATACAAATAAATTTTTATTAGTGGGATTAATGTGTCAAAAAGAAACAACTGCAAAGTAGATGATTCATCTAGAAAATGGTGTGATTACAAAGTAGTCAGATTTTAGAGGAAAAGAACAATCGATTCAATGGTATATTAGGCATATCAGTTAAGATGATTTAGTTGCAAGAAACAGAAAAATTTAACACACCTAGGGTACACAGTAGATGTATTTATCATCCCATAATTGGAATTATTAAGACATCAATTATCTTCCACTGTTACATTCCACCATAACTCACTTCTTTCATTTCCCACATGTCTTTAAGCCATGCTGATGATCACATTCAGACACTTCTAGTCCAATATAAGAAGAGAACTCCTTTTGTATATTCATTTGCCAGGAAAGAAAAAGATGGATATCTAGCTAGATACAGTGAGACAAAAGGAAAGTCATGTGAGATATATAGAGTGAATAAAAGAATTAAACGAGTGAAAAGTTGGAAAAGAAAGAAATGTAAAGGAATAGAGGAAAAGAACAGAACGGGAAAGACTAGAGATCTTTTCAGGAATATTAGATAACAAGGGAATTTTCATGCAAAGATGGGCACAATAAAGGACATAAATGGTATGGACCTAACAGAAACAAAAGTTATTAAGAAAAGGTGGCAAGAATACACAGAAGAACTATACAAAAAGGTTTTCATGGCCCAGATAACCACAATGGTGTGATCACTCACTTAGAGCTAGACATTCTGGAATGAGAAGTGAAGTGGGCCTTAGAAGCATCACTAGGAACAAAACTTGTGGAGGTGATGGAATTCCAACTAAGCTATTTCAAACCCTAAAAGTTGATGTTGTGAAAGTGCTGCACTCAATATGCCAGTAAATTTGGAAAACTCAGCAGTGGCCACAGGACTGGAAGAGGTCAGTTTTCACTCCAATCCCAAAGAAAGGCAATGGCAAAGAATGCTCAAATGACTGAACGGTTGCACTCATCTCACACACTAGCAAAGTAATGCTCAAAGTTCTTCAAGGCAGGCTTCATTAGGATGTGAACCATGAACTTCCAGATGTTCAATCTGGATTTAGAAAAGGCAGAGGAAACAGAGATCAAATTGCCAACATTTGCTGGATCATCGGAAAAGCAAGAGAGTTCCAGAAAAACATCTATTTCTGGTTTATTGACTATGCCAAAGCCTTTGACTGTGTGGATCACCACAAACTGGAAAATTCTTCAAGAGACAGGAATACAAGACCACTGGACCTGGCTCTTGAGAAATCTGTATGCAGGTCAAGAAGCAACAGTTAGAACTGGACATGGAACAACAGACTGGTTCCAAATAGGAAAAAGAGTATGTCAAGGCTGTATATTGTCACCCTGCTTATTTAACTTATATGCAGAGTACATCATGAGAAACGTGGGCTGGATGAAGCACAAGCTGGAACCAAGATTGCCAGGAGAAATATCAATAACCTCAGATATGCAGGTGACACCACCCTTATGGCAGAAAGTAAAGAAGAACTAAAGAGCCTCTTGATGAAAGTGAAAGAGGAAAGTGAAAAAGCTGGCTTAAAACCCAACATCCAGAAAACTAAGATCATGGCATCTGGTCCCATCTCTTCATGGCAAGTAGATGGGGAAACAGTGAAAACAGTGAGAGGCTTTATTTTTTTTGTGCTCCAAAATCACTGTAGATGGTGAGTGCAGTCATGAAATTAATAGACACTTGCTCCTTGAAAGAAAAGCTATGACCAACCTAGACAGCTATTAAAAAGCAGAGATATTACTTTGCCAACAAAGATCCATCTAGTTTCACTGACATATTAGGAATCGGTGAACTAAAATGGACAGGAATGGGCAAATTTAATTCAGATGACCATTATATTTACTACTGTGGACAAGAATTCCTTAGTAGAAATAGAATAGCCCTCAGAGTCAACAAGATTTCAAAATGCTGTATTTGGGTGTAGCCTCAAAAACAAAAGAATAGTCTCTGTTGGTTTCCAAGGCAAACTGCTCAAAATCACAGAAACCCAAATCTATGCCCCGAGTACTAATGCCTAAGCAGCTGAAGATGATGGATTCTATGAAGACCTAAAACACCTCCTAGAACTAACAGCCAAAAAAGATGTCCTTTTTATCACAGGGTATTGGACTGCAATAGTAGAAAATCAAGAGGTACCTGGAATAAAGGAAAGTTTGGCCTTGGAGTACAAAATGAAGCAGGGCAAAGACTAAAAGAATTTTTTTCAGAGAACACATCGGTTAGAACAAACATCCTTTCAACAACCCAAGAGACGACTCTACATATGGACATTACCAGGTTGTCAATACTGAAACCAGTTTATTTATGATCTCTGCAGCCAAATATGGAGATGTTCAACACAGGCAGTAAAGATTAGACCTGTAGTTGACTGTGGCTCTGATCACAACCTTCTTGTTGCAAAACTCAAGCTTACATTGAAGCAAGTATGGAAAATCACTATGCCATTCAGGTATGACCTTAATCAAATCCCTTTTGATTATACAGTGGGGGTGATGAACAGATTCAAGGGATTATACCTCGTAGATAGAGTGTCTAAAGACTATAGATGTAGCTTCATAACACTGTACAGGAAGGAGTGACCAAAACCATCCTGAAGGAAAAAAATAAAGAATGCAAGAAGGCCAAGTGGTTGTCTGAAAAGGTTTTTACAAATAGCTGAGGAAAGAGGGGCTTCCCAGGTGGTACTAGTGGTAAAGAATCTGCCTGCAATTCAGGAGATGTGCATTTGATCCGTTGGTGGGGAAGATCCCCTGGAGGAGGAAATGGCAACCCACCCCAGTATTCCTGCCTGAAAAATCCCATGGACAGAGGAGCCTGCCTGGCTACAGTCCATGGAGTCACAAAGAGTCAGACACGACTGAGCATGCATGCATGCTGGAGGAAAGAGAAACGAAAAGCAAGGGACAAAGGAAAAGATACACCCAACTGCATACAGAGTTTCAGAGAATAGCAAGGAGAGATAAGAAGGTCTTCTTAAATGAACGATGCAAGGAATAGAGGACCACATAGAATGGGTGAGACTAAAGAAGGCAATGGCACCCCACTCCAGTACTCTTGCCTGGAAAATCCCATGGACAGAGGAGCCTGGTGGGCTGCAGCCCATGGGATCATGAAGAGTCGGACATGACTGAGCAACTTCACTTTCACTTTTCACTTTCAAGCACTGGGGAAGGAAATGGCAGCCCACTCCAGTGTTCTTGTCTGGAGAATCCCAGGGATGGGGGAGCCTGGTGGGCTGCCGTCTATGGTATCGTACAAAGTTGGACATAACTGAAGCAACTTAGCAGCAGCAGCAGCAGCAGAAATCCCTTTAAGAAAATTGGAGATATCAAGGGAGCATTTCATACAAGGATGGGGAAGAGCAAGGACAGAAAAAGTAAAGACCTAAAAGAAGCAAGGGTTTCCCTGGTGGCTCACAGGATAAAGAATACACCTGCAATGTGGGAGACTGGGGCTCAATAGCTGGGTTGGGAAAATCCCCTGGAGGAGGGTATGGCAACCCACCCCAGTATTCTTGCCTGGAGAATTTCCATGGATAGAGGAGCCTGGAGGGCTATAGTTTGTGGGGTCATAGTCAGACACAACTGAGCAACTAAGCAAACGAGAAGCAAAAGAGATTAAGAAGAGGTGGTAAGAAAACACACAAGAACTGTACAAAAAAAGACTTAATAACCCGGATAACCATGATGGTGTGATCACTCACCTAGAGCAAGACATTCTGGATTGTGAGGTCAAGTAGTCCTTAGGAAGCATTACTATGAAAAAAGCTAGTGGAGGTGACAAATAAGACCTTCTTGTCTCTCCTTGTTATTCTCTGCATCTCTACATTCAGTTGGGTATTTATTTTCCTTTCTCCCTTTCTTTTCACTTCTCTTTCTTCAGCTATTTAAAATCTTAAAAGATGATGCTGTTAAAGTGTTGCATTCAATATGTCAGCAAATTTGAAAAACTCAGCAGTGGTCACAGGACTGGAAAAGGTCAGTTTTCATTCCAATCCCAAAGAAAGACAATACCAAAATATGTTCAAACTATGATACAGTTGCACTAATTTCATATATTAGCAAGCTATGCTAAAAATCCTTCAAGCTAGGCTTCAGAAGCATTGGAACCAAGGACTGCCTGACATACATGCTGGGTTTCGAAAAGGCAGAGAAATCAAAGACCAAACTGCCAACATTTGTTGGATCATGGAGAAAGCAAGGGGTTCCACAAAAACATCTAGTTCTGTTTCATTGACTACATTGAAGAATTTTACTGTGTAGATCACAACAAACTGTGGAAAATTCTTAAAGATGGAAGTAGCAGACCACCTTACCTGTCTCCCGAGAAACCTGTATGGGAGTCAAGAAGCAACAGTTAGAACTGCACATGGAATAACTGACTGGTTTGAAGTTGGGAAAGGAGTGTGCTCTCCTGTATACTGTCACACTGCTTTTTAAACTTATAGGCAGAGTACATCTTACAAAATATTGGGCCCAATGAGTCACAAGCTGGAATCAAGATTGCTGGGAAGAATATCAACAACCTCAGGTATGCAGTTGATACCATTCAAAAGCCAGAAAGGGAGGAGGAACTGAAGAGCTTCTTGATGAGGATGAAATAGGAGCGTGAAAAAAGCTGACTTGAAACTCAACATTCAAAAAACTAAGATCATGGTATCCAGTGCCATTACTTCACGGGAAATATAAGGGAAAAGAGAGGAAGAAGTGATAGATTTTATTTTCCTGGGCTCCAAAATCACTGCGGACAGTGACTGCAGCCATGAAATTAAAAGATGCTTGCTCCCTGGAAGGAGAGCAAACCTAGACAGCAAATGAAAAAAGCAGAGGCATAACCTTGACAACAAAGATATGTCTAGTCAAAATTATGGTTTTTCCAGTAGTCACATACGGATGTGAGATCTGGACCATAAAGAAGGTGAGCTCTGAAGAATTGTTGCTTTTGAATTGTGGTGCTGGAGAGTTTCTTGGATTTCAAGGAGATCAAACCATTTGATCTTAAAGGAAATCAACCCTGAATATTCATTGGAAGGATTGTTGCTAAAATTGAAGCCCCGATACTTTGGCCACTTGTTGCTAAGGGTCGACTCATTGGAAATGACCCTGATGCTGGGAAAGACTGAAGGCAAGCAAAGAAGAAGGCAGCAGAGGATGAGGTTGTTAGATAGCACCACTGATTCAATGGCTCTAAATTTGAGCACACTCCAGGAGATTATAGAGGACAGAGGGGCCTGGCATTTTATAATCCATGGGGTTGCAAAGCGTTGGACATGACTTAGTGAATGAACAATAACACCAACAATATAATGGTAAATACCACTTTTTTTATCTTTCTCCTGGCATGTTAAATTGTTTTTGACTTAAAATCTTGTTCAGGAGTGGAAGGCAGTTTTAAGGGTCTTCACTTGGTTTTTACCTTTCTTGTCCTTCAGACCAAGGAACCAATGTTCAGGTAACTACCAAAGTTGTCGATTCCAATATACACGCAGGTATCTTGAAAATGATCACTAGGTCTAGTAAACACAGTTTGAGCTGGACCTCAGCCTAGTCTCCATTTATTACTTGATCTCCATTGTACTTCCATTCTAACAAGATTTCTTGATGATATATTATCTTTCCAGGTCCAATGATCCTCAACAGCCAGAGTAAACCCATTCACTAGTGTATGCACATCTGACATAAACGTCTGTATGACACTCCAGTATAGTTGTTATATATTCACTCACCATGCTCACGCAGGTCCCTCTCCCCAACTGGTCAATGGATTCTTTGAGCTGTCCCCTGTCTGGAACTAGGCAGGAGATCATAACTTCATTGGAGCAGCTGCCTTCAACTTCCTGATTATCAGTCATTGATTTATTTGGTGTGTATAAGAGGATCAATAACATTGTTGACTGTCTATTTTACCCCTAGTAGTGCAAAATTCTACTAAATATTCCCACAAGTAATGCCCTTCTGAATTCTACTCTGACCTACTGCTCAAAACAATATTTGCACATATCTTGCTTCTGCTTCCAGTTATTAAGCACCACCAAGTGTCTTCTATTATTTTGAAATCCTAACATTTCTGTTTTGGAAAAGCAAGGCCTATAGCCTACTGCCTGTATTAATGCTTGCTTGCAGAGAAGTCACCAGCGAGCTTTTAAAGAATGTCATTGCTTCTTTTTATCAGAGCATTCCTTATTGTTTTGGTAAATGTACTAACATGATCCTATCTCAAAACAATTGCTAGTGAGATTTTTGGCCATTGCATAGCATATTCATAGTATCCTGCCCAATCCTCTGAGAATTTTGATTCCTTCTCTGTTGTTTGCAACAGCTTCTCTGGCATCTTTATTTCATTTAATGTGAGTCACCCACTTTTCTGAATGTGGAAGAAGCAAAGTAGTAGTGTATTTATTAGTGTTACATCTTAGGGTTCTTTCCAGGATGTTAAATGCAATATCTCCGGAGACTTCTCCTGTATGGATATAATCTGCCATATTTAAATTTCTGTTCCTTCACCTTTATTCAGCATACTAATAATCCAGTCCCATATGTACTTGACTGTTTCCTGCTAGTACATGATAGCCAGCTCCTGAAATACTTCAGCACCTAACAGGCTTTCCTTTCAAAGGTTCAATATTTACCTGGTTGATGACTGTGACATGACCTTAGTTAGTCTGGTGGCCAGAAAGAGAGGTGGCTGTTGCTCTTAAGTTGGGGGTGGGGTGGGGCGGAGAAGCACTTGTGTTCTTGTTAGACAGAAGTCTCTGTATTATTTTTAAGCAAGTGGAGGAAACCCTAGTCTTCTACAAAAAGGATGAACTAATTCCACAGCCCCAGAGGTTCAGAAGAATATAAGGATTTATGATTTTCAGGTTCATGATCTGAGATATTTCCATGCAAAGCCTTAGGTCCTTTGCACAACAGACATGTCAGGATTGAGAATTCAATATTTTTTGGAGCTCTGCTACACTTATAATTAAGTTCTGGAACTAATTCTCAGCCTTTTTTTTTCCCCCTTGCCCCGTGGCTATACAAGAGAGAATCTTTAAAAGCTGCAAGGAATTCTTCTGGATTTCACACCCTTGTATTGGTGATTGTTTACCTGAAATCTTTCAGTTTGTGTGTGTGTGTGTGTGTGTGTAATGCATTAAGGATTCCATAACAAAACATTGCAAAGCAACTATACTCCAATGAAAAATTAAAACCAAACCAAAAGAAAATGATCAAATAGTGACAAAAAGTGACAGTAACTAACAGTCAAAATGTCTTGCTTAATTAAATAAATTCCAGTATATCTGATCTATTACCCTTAAAAAAAACAAAAAAAGAAAAGGATTCCGCAGTCCACCTACCTACTAATTTCCTCAAAGTTCTTATCAGCACAGTTTGACTCTCTAGTATCCCATCTTTGTTTACTGTTAGTGAACTTGCAAACACTACATCACAAACATATGCTAAGTGCAGTCAGCGCTCCATCTAATCAGTGATGGCATCCTCACTGCCACGAGCCAGTTAGTGACACAGAGTCCATATCCTCTTTTAGAGGCTGCTTCCTAAGACCACTTCTGGTACCAAATATCATGAATCTGGTTCTTCAGAAAACAGACTTTGCTATTTATGCGCAGAACGTTTACTGGGATATGATCTCAGTAGTAACATTTGGCAGAGACGCAAACTGCATAACTGAGTAGGAGTAGCTGAACCAAGATGTAGATATAGACACGGCCTCGCTGATCCCTTAGAGAACACTGGAGCTGGGAAGACCCTGAGAATCTCTCTGAATAAAGTCAAGGGACCAGGTCACAGTACCTGTACCTCAGCCAGTTAATCCATACAGAACTTCTGAGAGGTCGTTTAGTTTCAGTATGGACTATTCCTGGAAGGGGACTCAGCCGTGAGCCACTAGCAGCTAGTATTCAGGGCAAGTTGGAGAAATCAGTGCATTGGTCTGAAAGATTAATGCAGTTGTTTTACAATAGAATCAATAACGTTTAAAAATAGTAGCAAGAAAATAAAGGGAATGATGAGAAGTTTCACTGATTTCTGAGTAAAGATATTTAAGAATTGTTAGTTCCTTCAGAAAGGAACAAGAGCATGCTAACCTTTCCTTCTCATTCTGTTAACTGCATGCACAATACAAAATGTGACTATGGCATAGAGGAAAGTGAGATCTTAGACAGCAGTTTGAGGTAAGCTGTTACCAAGACATTCTAGGCTTCAGATCAAGAAAAAGGGCAAAAGAAAAATGACTAAATGGTGGAGTTTCTTCTCAATTCAGGGATTCAAACAGATTCAAAGGATTAGATCTGATAGACAGAGTTCCTGAGAAACTAAGGATGGAGGTTCATGACATTGTACAGGAGGCAGTGATCAAGACCATCCCCAATATAAAGAAATGCAAAAAGGATAAATGGTGGCCTGAGTAGGCCTAACAAATAGCTGAGAAAAGAGGAGAAGTGAAAGGCAAAGGAGAAAAGGAAAGATATATCCATCTGAATGCAGAGTTCCAAAGACAAGCAAGGAGAGATAGGAAAGCCTTCCTCAGGGATCAATGCAAAGAAATAGATGAAAACAATAGAATGGGAAAGACTAGAGATCTCTTCAAAAATTAGAGATACCAAGGGAACATTTCATGCAAAGATGGGCACAATAAAGGACAGAAATGGTATGGACCTAACAGAGCAGAAGATATTAAGAAGAGGTGGCAAGAACATACAGAAGAACTATACAAAAAAAATCTTCATGACCCAGATAACCACGATGGTGTGATCACTCAACTAGAGTCAGACATCCTGGAATGCAAAGTGAAGTGGGTCTTAGGAAGCATCACTAGGAACACAGCTTATGGAGGTGATGGAATTCCAGCTGAATTATTTCAAATCCTAAAAGATGATGCTGTGAAAGTCCTGTACTCAATATGCCAGCAAATTTGGAAAACTCAGCAGTGGCCACAGGACTGGAAAAGGTCAGTTTTCATTCCAATCCCAAAGAAAAGCAATGCCAAAGAATGTTCAAACTACCACACAATTGCACTCATCTCACACATTAGCAAAGCAATGTTCAAAGTTCTCCAAGGCAGGCTTCAATAGTATGTGAACCATGAACTTTCCAGATGTTCAAGCTGGATTTAGAAAAGACAGAGGAAGCAGAGGTCAAATTGTGAACATCTGCTGGATCATTGAAAAAGCAAGAGAGTTCCAGGAAAATATCTACTTCTGCTTTATTGACTATGCCAAAGCCTTTGACTGTGTGGATCACCACAAACTGGAAAATTCTTCCAGAGAGGGGAATATCAGACCACCGTATGTGGCCCTTGAGAAATCTGTATGCAGGTCAAGAAGCAACAGTTAGAACTGGACATGGAGCAACAGACTGATTACAAATAGGAAAAGGAGTACGTCAAGGCTGTATATTGTCACCCTGTTTATTTAACTTATATGCAGTGTACATCATGTGAAATGCCAGCTTGGATAAAGCACAAGCTGGAATCAAGATATCAGGGAGAAATATCAATAAGTTCAGATATGCAGATGACACCACCCTTATGGCAGAAAGAGAAGAAGAACTAAAGAGCCTCTTGATGAAAATGAGAGAGGAGAATGAAAAGTTGGCTTAAAACTCAACATTCAGAAAACTAAGATCATGGCATCCAGTCCCATCACTTCAAAGCAAATAGATGGAGAAACAATGGAAACAGTGACAGACTTTATTTGTTTGGGCTCCAAAATCACTGCAGATGTTAACTGAAGCCATGAAATTAAAAGACACTTGCTACTTGGAAGAAAAGCTATGACCAACCTAGACAGTGTATTAAAAAGCAGAGACATTTCTTTGCCAACAAAGGTCCATCTAGTCAAAGTTATTGTTTTTCCAGTAGTCATGCATGGGTGTGAGAGTTGGAGTATAAAGAAAGCTGAGCACCGAAGAACTGATGCTTTTGAACTGTGGTGTTGGAGAAGACTCTTGCGAGTCTCTTGGACTGCAAGGAGATCCAACCAGTCCATCCTAAAGGAAATCAGTCCTGCATATTCATTGGAAGGACTGATGCTGAAGTTGCAACTCCAATACTTTCACCACCTTATGCAAAGAACTGACTTATTGGAAAATACCCTGATGCTGGGAAAGATTGAAGGCAGGAGGAGAAGGGGATGACAGAGGATGAGATGTCTGGATGGTATCACCAACTCGATAGACAGTAGTTTGAGTAAGCTCTGGGAATTGGTGATGGACAGGGATGCCTGCCATGCTGCAGTCAAGGGGGTTGCAGAATGTCAGACATGACTGAGTAAATGAACTGAACTGAGCTCTTCTTGATAGAACAAGGGAAGGTTGTCAGAGATCTGTTTTATGAGACAAAATAGCATGGGTGAATCTACTGACAGAGTTGATCAATATTGTGAACAATACAATATAATTTTTCAAATACATTTTATAAAACAGGGTGTATATCCTTGGAGTTTGGAAAAGAAAATTCAGGTCAATACATGTTATGTTATTTAATCATGGTCACATAACAAGTTAAGGACTAATATGAGGATTAGTAATTTCATTCTGATGGAGTGTATGTATAAATGTGCAAATATGGATACTGGTACCACACTCCTTAGTACAGGATGGAATATCTTGAACTTTGGGCCTAAGGTAGTAAACATGAGAAAGAAGGATAAAGGAGGCAGAAGGTTGAATCTCAGTCCAGACACACATGTCAAAATGAGTCATGGGAATGGACAGAGTTGAGCAGATTGAGTTAGTTTAATTTAATGCTCCCAGTGTTCCAAATGTGGCTGCAAATAGTGACAGGCTATTGGGGTATGGAAAAAACAGTTGAAAGATTTCTGAAATTGGAGATTTTTTTTGTTTAAGCTTAGTCTTTCATCACAAAATTTTTGGCCAACATTTCTTTTTATGAGCTGAAGTAAATTTAAACAGGAAACTTCACAATTTTCTTTGTGATTGCACACCAGTAATTTCAAGATTTTTTTCTTGGGAATTCGGTTGGTAATTACTAAAACTCCAAAGCTAATTATGTTGTTGTGCTACTGGGACTGTAGCTATGGATGAGAAGTCTTCTCCATTAACAGGCTCAATTTGTAGGCACTGATAATTCTGCTTTCTCCCTAAACCCTTCCTATCCTTCTTCCCATCCCCTTGAGGGTGGAAGGAAGCAATAATTTAATGATATATCCCTTTGGAAAGTGAGATTTTACTTTAAAAAATTGCTTAGTCAGAACAGAAAATAATTTCTTTTTTTAAGGAACAAGCAATCAAGCCATATCCATTTAATCTGAGAGATTCTGAAAACACAAAGACGTTGTACTTTAAAATGGCAACCTGGCTTCTAAGAGAACTGAGACCTCTTTAACAAGGCAGAACTACATAGATCATAAGTAAATTGTATTAAATAAGTAATCATAGACTGAATTGTTGTGAAGAGCTAATATCCCTACTCATCCCACATGAGTAGGATGTTGATCTTGTAAGCTGTTAAGTGTGTATTGAGGTGTGAGGCTTCAAATATACAAGAATATCAATGTACTTGGACAGGCAGTGTGTCTAAAGCATCCCACACTGAAGCGAAGGCAGCAGTGTATTTTAACAATACCACACTGAGGTAAATAAAACTGCAAATTTGTTTGAACAAAATGTCACAAATTCAAATAAATAAACATTTATTTGAATGACTTATTAAGCTATTAAAGTTGCTGTCTTCCAAGACATGAAGGGAAAATTAAACACGTTCAAGACTAGGACTTTAAAAATATGTATCAATAAATGGGCAAATGTCAAGACATGTCAGAATAGAGCTTGCGTGTTCAGAAAAACAGGACACAATCATATCTTTTGGAAAATGGAACACTTGCTTTGCCACCTTGGGCAAGGTTTCTAATATTGCAATATATTTTAGTTTTCCCATTTAAAATAGAGTATAATATGCTATTATGCTGATGACAGAGAAAAGATAACACTTTTTGTCATAGTTAGAAATATTTGTAGTCCAATACTAAAAAGGAAAATATTTCATTTACACTATTTCTAAATCTCTCTTTAACAACATAGCTCTTAAAAGTGAAATTTTACAGCAAAATGGTCCTAAGGTGTAATTAATTTTAGCATGTTGGTAACCTATATATTTTAGTAGACAGTGTTAAGCTATAGAAGCCCTAACTTCTTTACTTGCAGGGACCTATGGACAGATGTTAGTTCTATTCTTGGGCTTCCCTGATGGCTCAGATAGTAAACAATCTGTCTGCAATGCAGAAGACCCAGATTTGATCCCTGGGTCAGGAAAATTCCCTGGAGAAGGGAACTGTAACCCACTCCAGTATTGCCTGGAGAATTCCACGGATATAAGAGCCTGACAGGTTACAATCCACGGGGGTCACAAAGAGTTCCACATAACTGAGTCACTAACAATTTCACTATTCACTTTTAGTTCCATTCTTGCATATACTATGTACCAAGCTGCTTGACTATGAATAAAGTATTTTAGTTCTTAAAACATCAAGTCTTAACCACTCAATTTTAGTCACGTTATCAGTAAATTAAAGATAGTAACACCAATCTCGAAGAGTTGTCAAGAATCAAACAGCATAAGGAAAGTACTTACCAGAAGCAGAGTGTACTTAATACACTTCTGTAATTTCCACATGCATTTTAACAGGAAAACTAAATATTTCAGTGGTTCAAATATTTTCTTAAAATTGAAGGTAAACTGTAATCATCATTGCTCTAGATTTTAAAATCTTTCTTTCCCTAACCACCATCCCTAAGCAACAAAGAGCAACAATAAGAAGCAATCTGCATTAATATTGGCTATTTCTGAATGGGGTTTTGCTTTTCTGTTGTGAAACAGAAGACAGTTATCTCAGGTAGTCTTTGTTGAGATTATCATGCATATTATCCATTTTAATGAAAAAGTTACTTATTATTTCACATAGTAAGCTTTTAATAAAAGTATGTTGATTACCTGAGTCAGCCAAGCAAAATATGATCTGATTGGGTGAATTCCAAGCACAATTATATATCATAAATGAGTCAAAATTAGAGATGTATTTATTAGCATATTGACACTTGAATTTACATGAATTATATGTCTTATTGACAAGGTACTGCTAATTAGAGTTGCTTTATGACCCAGCAAAATTTTAGAAACAGATTAAAATATTATATGAAAAAGAAAATAATGATCAAAGATCAGAGTTTTGGGTGCTGAATTAACGTGATAGACTAGTTCTTAAACAGTTATTCTAATTTATTCATATTTATTATACTGAAAGTATGGGGGCTTCCCTGGTAGCTCAGCTGGTAATGAATTCACCTGCAATGCAGGAGACCTGGGTTTGATCCCTGGGTTGGGAAGATCCCCTGGAGGAGGGCATGACAACCCACTCCAGTATTCTTGCCTGGAGAATACCCAAGGACAGAGGAGCCTGGTGGGCTACAGTTCACGGGGTCACAAAGAGTTGGACATAACAGTGATTAAGCACAGCACAGCACATACTGAAAACACATTGAATGAATATTCTTAGACCATCTATGAAGTACTTCAATGGATGACATCCTCAACCACTTGTAAAGATTGAAACTAGAACACTTTCTAACACCATACACAGCAATAAACTCAAAATGGATTAAAGATCTAAATGTAAGACAAGAAACTATAAAACTCCTAGAGGAAAACATAGGCAAAACACTCTCTGACATAAATCACAGCAGGAACCTCTATGACCCACTTCCCAGAGTAATGGAAATAAAAGCAAAAATAAACAAATGGAACCTAATTAAACTTAAAAACTTTTGCACAACGAAGAAAACTGTGAGCAAGGTGAAAAGACAGCCTTCAGAGTGGGAGAAAATAATAACAAATGAAGCAACTGACAAAGAATTAATCTAAAAAAACACAAGCAGCTCCTGCAGTTCAATTTCAGAAAAATAAGTGACCCAATAAAAAAATGTGCCAAAAAACTAAACAGACATTTCTCCAAAGAAGACATACAGATGGCTAACAAACACATGAAAAGATGCTCAACATCACTCATTATCAGAGAAGTGCAAATCAAAACCACAATGAGGTACCATCTCATGCCAGTCAGAATGGCTGCTATCCAAAAGCCTACAAACAATAAATGCTGGAGAGGGTGTGGAGAAAAGGGAACCCTCTTACATTGTTGGTGGGAATGCAAACTAGTACAGCCATTGTGGAGAACAGTGAGGAGATTCCTTGAAAAACTGGAAATAGAACTGCCATATGACCCAGCAATCCCACTGCTGGGCATACACACCGAGGAAACCAGAATTGAAAGAGACACATGTACCCCAATGTTCATTACAGCACTGTTTACAATAGCCAGGACATGGAAGCAACCTAGATGTCCATCGGCAGACAAATGGATAAGAAAGCTGTGGTACATATACACAATGGAATCTTACTCAGCCATTAAAAAGAATTCATTTGAATCAGTTCTAATGAGCTGGATGAAACTGGAGCCTATTATACAGAGTGAAGTAAGTCAGAAAGAAAAACACCAATACAGTACACCAATGCATATATATGGAATTTAGAAAGATGGTAACGATGACCCTATATGCAAATAGCAGAAGAGACACAGATGTATAGAACAGTCTTTTGGACTCTGTGGGAGAAGGTGAGGGTGGGATGATTTGAGAGAATAGCATTCAAACATGTATATTATCATATGTGAAACAGATTGCCACTCCAGGTTTGATGCCTGAGACAAGTGCTCAGGGCTGGTGCATTGGGATGACCCTGAGGGATGGGATGGGGGGTGGGGATGTGGGAGGGAGGGGTTCAGGATGGGGAACACGTGTACACCCATGGCTGATTCATGTCAATGTATGGCAAAAACCACTACAATATTGTAAAGGAATTAGCCTCTAATTAAAATAAATAAATTAAGGAAAAAGTAAAACCCACCAACAAAAAAAAAAAAAAAGAAAGAAAGAAAGAGAAAAAAGAAAAAAAGTGTTCCTGAAGCTACAAATGGTGAGAAACCTTCAATCAACCCACGGCTTTATTTTTTAAGCTTTACGAACTCCACAAATTATAAAAATAAAATTACTGAATTTCTTTTGTTTTTTTCTTTTCATGACAATTACATATATGACATTATTTTCTAAATTATAGTTCTTTATTACTCTGAAAATTTAGTTCTGAGTTATTTTACAATGATGAGTTGCCTTCCATGAACTCTTATGCAAATTAGGAAAAATGACAGACAAATTTACTGTCTAGAAGTTTATACTCAATTTTTTTGACATCAGATTGAATTTTAATACAAGTTATACAAAATTGTCATATTAATATTAATAGAAAAACAGAGGGAATTATGATATGTGAAATATCAACAATGACTAAAAAATATTTTTAGGTTTTAAGATAAGATGCATTCACCTTCCTATTGATTTTTTAATGTTTGCGTGAAATAGGAAATGAAACAAAATTGCTGAATTGTGGCAAGATCTGATAATTTTGAAATTTATGATAGCCAATGAATTATTGGTTAGATATATAAAGGATTTTCAGTATATAAACAATGAAATTGGACTCTGTCTCTGATGAATTGATAGTATCTCTTGATCTGTATTCAAGTTTAATGACTCTATCCTGTTATCTTAAATCTGTTGGTAAGCCCTACAATGAAATATTCATTTCAGTTATTTTAGTTTTTAGCTCTAGAATCATTTAGCTCTAGCCATTTTTTTTTTTTTTTTTTTTTTTTTAGTTTTCATTTCTCTGTTGAGACTGCATCTCTGTTTACTTCTTATCTGGATATTTTTCTTTAATTGTCTGAACATATTTATAACATCTATTTGGAAGCTTGGGCTCCTTTACTGAACATTGTGCCTACTCAAAGTCTGTTTCTATTGACTACATTTCCCCCCTCCCCTGAATTTGCATCAGAGTTCTATATTTCTTTGCTTGCCAGGTAATTTTGTTTAAATCCAGACATTGTGGACATTATATTGAAGCACCTCTGTATTGTCTTTTGTTCTTCTGAGGTTTATTAGCTTTATTTTTTTATAGTAGGTAATTAAATTTGTGCTGTGCTGTGCTTAGTCGCTCAGTCGTATCTGACTCTTTGTGACCCCATGGTCTGTAGCCTGCCATGCTCCTCTGTACATGGGATTCTCTAGGCAAGAATACTGGAGTGGGTTGCAATGGCCTCCTCCAGGGGATCTTCCCCACCCTGGGGCCAAACTCAGGTCTCCCACACTGCAGGCAGATTCTTTACCATCTCTCCATCCCATGATGTGAAGACACTGATATCTCTGGTCAAATCTATGTGTGTATCTCTGTCTCTTTAGGCAGCTCCTTGATGCCTGTATAATTTCACAATAAACCAATAGTTAGAAAGAAGTTATCCTCAGATATCTCAAATGGGTAAGACTTCCATTATCTCCTGATTAGGCTGTGTTTCACTTAATAAATTAATTAAAAATCACAATAAGTCGTGAACTCTCCCCAAGCTTTCATTTTCCCCTGGAAACTCTCTAGGGTCTCCTACATTTGCACAAAATTTTAAAGTTAGCAATAAAAAAGAGTGTTTATTATTCAAAAATTTCTATGTCTCTGTTGCTTCCTAAATCTTCTCTTTGCATTTTTAGCTTGTTTGGCACCTGCTCTTTTCTTTTTTTTTTTAACTTTTTATTTTTTATTGGAGTACAGTTGACTAACAATGTTGTGTTAGTTTCAGGTATACCTGAAATGATTGTGCTCTACTTGTCCTCTGGCAAGGAAAACTAAAGGTTTCCTTCCTGAAACCCAAGCTGATAGGAATGGTAATATCCCTAAACTACAAATGCTTCATTCTTCTATGATTCAGAGGCAGTTGTTGATAAATAATCACTTCTCAATTTTTTAACCTGTCTTTGGTCATCTTCCAATGTCTTGAAATAGTTATTTATAGTTATTTTAGCTAATTTCATACTTATTTTCTTCAAAGGAAAATTACCAATCACCTCACACTACCAGGAACAGAAACAGAGTCCTAGATGGATATTTTAAAATCCAATCAAGAGGTTTATTGACATACGTATGTTTGGGATCTTTCCCCCTACACCCAGGTGAAATATTTCTTAAGGCCCATACTTCTACGCTCATTATTATGTAACTGACAGTTCTATCATTGCTGCAAGATTTTAAAACACATACTCAATTAAGAAATTTGAATGTTTGATCTGAGATAGTAATCAACATATCGCATTGCTTTTAGTGTACTTCCTATCCCTCCCAATCCAAGAAGAAGGAAATGGCAACCCACTCCAGTATTCTCACCTCAGAATCTCATAGAGGAGCCTGGTGGGCTACAGTCCAGGGGGTCGCAAAGATTCGGACACGATTGAGCGACTTGGCACACCCAATCCAATCCCAGCTCAGTTCTGCTATAGGTTGTATAAAGGTATAGCTTTGCTGTTTTTCCTGTCATTAGAAGAAATTTTGTTGGTTCTCTAGCAACAGAGTCAGTTTTAAATCTTTACAGAGTGAGATCAGAGAGAGAGTGTACTTGGAAAGGAAAAATAAACATCTTTCTTGAATTAGTGCAATTGTAAGTTGATTCTGTGCTTTGTGGAGCTGGCAAAAGTTCAAAGATTCTTAAGTTCCTATTACCAATAAACAATCACTGAATCTCCTTGTATTATTTTTAAAAAAATATATAGTATTCTCTAGCAGGCCATTATTGCTCTGCTTTAGTTTTTGTTTTTCTGACAATCTGTCCTAGCTGAATACTATTGAGGTTCCTACTTTCTGGCAGAAGTCTTTTGAATAGGACTTTAGTTAGCTCCAGGTTACCTCACCTTTTCTCATGACTCACACCTATTCCAAAAAAAATACTTGCATATTGCCTGTTCTAATCCATTTAGGATTACCTGTCTACTGACAAATCTGTACGCAGGTCAAGAAGCAACAGTTAAAACTGGACATGAAACAACAGATTGGTTCCAAATCGGGAAAGGAGTATGTCAAGGCTGTACATCGTCACCCTCCTTATTTAAATTATATGCAGAGTATATCATGAGAAATGACAGGCTGGATGAAGCACAAGCTGGAATTAAGATTGCTGGGAGAAATATCAATAACCTCAGATATGCAGATGACACCACCCTTATGGCAGAGGCGAAGAGGAACTAAAGAGCCTCTTAATGAAAGTGAAAGAGGAGAGTGAAAAGCTGGCTTAAAACTCAACATTCAGAAAACTAGGATCATGGCATCCAGTTCTATCACTTCAAGACAAATAGATGGGAAAACAATGGAAACAGTGAGAGACTTTGCTTTATGGGGCTCTGAAATCACTGCAGATGGTGACTGTAGCCATGAAATTAAGAGACGCTTGCTCCTGGAACAAAAGTTATGGCCAACCTAGACAGCATATTAAAAAACAGAGATATTACTTTGCCGACAAAGATCTGTCTTGTCAAAGCTATGGTTTTTCCAGTAGTCATGTATGGATGTGAGAGTTGGACTATAAAGAACGCTGAGCACTGAAGAATTGATGCTTTTGAACTATGGTGCTGGAGAAGACTCTTGAGAGTTGCTTGGACAGCAAGGGGATCAAACCAGTCCATCCTAAAGGAGATCAGTCCTGAATATTCATTGGAAGGACTGATGCTGAAACTGAAACTCCAGTACTTTGACCATCTGATGGGAATAATTGACTCATTTGAAAAGACCCTGATACTGGGAAAGATTGAAGGCAGGAGGAGAAGGGGTTAACAGAGGATGAGATAGTTGCATGGCATCAATGACTCAATGGACATGAGTTAGAGTAAACCCCATGAGTTGGTGATGGACAGGGAAGACTGGTGAGCTGTGGTCCATGGGGTCGCAAAGAGGCAGACACGAGTGAGCGACTGAACTGAACTGAACTGAATTGAATCCATTAGGGAGGTCCAGTCCATCCCAGTATAGACACTGTACTCTGCTGCCATAAAGAGCTTTATTTATCAGGGATGAGTCAGAGAACAAGAACCAATTTGCCCCTCAGTCAGTCACCCCCATCAGGAAGCTTCTGTAAGCCTCTTATTCTTCTCCATCAGAGGGCAGACAGACTGAAAACCATAATCACAGAAAACTAACCAATCTGATCACATGGACTACAGCCTTGCCTAATTCAGTGAAACTATGAGCCATGCCATGTAGGTCCACCCAAGATGGACGGGTCATGGTGGAGAGTTCTGACAACACATGGCCCACTGGAGAAGGGAATGGCAAAACACTTCAGTATTCTTGCTTGGAGAACCCCATGAACAATACAAAAAGGCAAAAAGATAGGGCACTGAAAGATGAACTCCCCAGGTCAGTTAGTACCTAATATTCTACTAGAGATCAGTGGAGAAATAACTCCAGAAAGAATGAAGAGATGGAGCCAAATCAAAAACAACATCCAGTTGTGGATGTGACTGGTGATGGGAGCAAGGTCCGATGCTATAAAGAGCAATATTGCATAGGAACCTGGAATGTTAGGTCTGTGAGTCATGGCATATTGGAAGTGGTCAAATAGAAAATGGCAAGAGTGAATATCAACATTTTAGGAATCAGCAAACTAAAGTGGACAGAAATGGGTGAATATAACTCAGATGACCATTATATTAACTACTGTGGGCAAGAATCCCTTAGAAGAAATGGAGTGGTCATCAAAGTCAACAAAAGAGTCTGAAATGCAGTACTTGCTTGCAATCTCAAAAACCACTGAATAACCTCTGTTTGTTTCTAAGGCAAACCATTCAATATCACAGTAATCCAAGTCTATGCCCCAACCAATATTGCTGAAGAAGCTGATGTTGAATGGTTCTATGAAGATCTACAAGCCCTGCTAGAACTAACGCCCCAAACAGATGTCCTTTTCATTATAGGGGACTGGAATGCAAAAGTAGGAAGTCAACAAATACCTGGAGGAACAGGCAAAATTGCCCTTGGGGTACAGAATGAAGCAGGACAAAGGCTAACAGAGTTTTGCCAAGAGAACACACTGGTCAAAGCAAACACCCTCTTCCAACAACATATGAGGACTCTACACATGGACATCACCAGATGGTCAATACCAAAATCAGAATGATTAGCAGTTCATTTCAGTTCAGTCGCTCAGTCGTGTCTGACTCTTTGCGACCCCATGACCCGCAGCACGCCAGGCATCCCTGTCCATCACCAACTCCCGAGTCCACCCAAACCTATTTCCATTGTGTCGGTGATGCCATCCAACCATTTCATCCTCTGTTTGCAGCCAAAGATGGAGAAGCTTTGTATATAGTCAGCAGAAACAAGACTGGTGACTGTGGCTCAGATCATGAACGCCTTATTGCCAAATTCAGACTTAAATTGAAGAAAGTAGGGAAAACCACGAAACATTCAGGTATGACCTAAATCAAATCCCTTATGATTATACAGTGGAAGTGACAAAGAAATTCAAGGGATTAGATCAGATAGACAGAGTGTCTGATGAACTTTGGAGAGAGGTTCATGACACTGTACATAAAGCAGTTATCAAGAAGGCAGTTAGCAAGAAAAAGAAATGTAAAAAGGCTAAATGGTCATTTGAGGAGGCCTTACAAATAGTTATGAAAAGAAAGGAAGTGAAAGGGAAAGGAGAAAAGGAAAGATATACCCATTTGAATGCAGAGTTCCAAAGAAGAGCAAGGAGAGATAAGAAAGCCTTCCTCAGTGATTAATGCAAAGAAATAGAGGAAAATGAGAATGGGAAAGACTAGAGATCTCTTCAAAAAAATTAGAGATACCAAGGGAAATTTTCATGCAAAGACGGGCTCAATAAAGGACAGAAGTGGTATGGACCTAAAAAAAGCAGAAGATATTAAGAAGAGGAGGCAAGAATACAGAGAAGAACTGTACAAAAAAGATCTTCACGACCCAGATAATCACGATGGTGTGATCACTCACCTAGAGCCAGACATCCTGGAATGTGAAGTCAAGTGGATCTTAGGAATCATCACTAAGAACAAAGCTAGTGGAGGGGATGGAATTCCAGTAGAGCTATTTCAAATCCTGAAAAATGATGCTGTGAAGGTGCTGCATTCAATATCCCAGCAAATTTGGAAAACTCAGCAGTGGCCACAGGACTGGAAAAGGTCAGTTTTCATTTCAATTCAAAAGAAAGGCAAACCCAAAGAATGTTCAAACTACTGCACAATTGCACTCATCTCACATGCTAGCAAAGTAATGCTCAAAATTCTCCAAGCCAGGCTTCAACAGTACATGAACCATGAACTTCCAGATGTTCGAGCTGGATTTAGAAAAGTCAGAAGAACCACAGATCAAATTGCCAACATCCATTCAATCTTCAAAAAAGCAAGAGAACTCCACAGAAACATCTACTTCATCTTTATGGACAATGCCAAAGACTTTGACTCTGTGAATTACAACAAACTGTGTAAATTTCTTAAGGAAATGAGAATACTAGACCACCTGACTTGACTCCTGAGAAATCTGTATGCAGGTCAAGAAGCAACAGTTAGAACTGGACATGGAATAGCAGGCTGGTTCCATATTGGGAATGGAGTATATCAAGGTTATATATTGTCACCCTGCTTATTTAACTTATATGCAGAGTACTTCATGAGAAATGCTTGACTAGATGAAGCACAATCTGGAATCAAGATTGCCAGGAGAAATATCAATAACCTCATATATGCAGATGACACCACACTTACAGCAGAAAGCAAAGAATAAAGTGCCTCTTGATGAAAGAGAAAGGGGAGAGTGAGAAAGTTGGCTTAAAACTCAACATTCAGAAAACTAAGATCATGGCATCTGGTCCCATCACTTCACGGCAAATAGATGGGGAAACATTAGAATTAGTGACAGACTGTATTTTTTTGTCTCCAAAATCACTGCAGATGGTGAGTGCAGTCATGAAATTAAAAGATGCTTGCTCCTTGGAAGAAAAACTATATCCAACCTATACTGCATGTTAAAAAGCAGAGACATTACTTTGCCAACAAATGTCCATATAGTCAAAGCTATGGTTTTTCCAGTAGTTATGTATGGATCTGAGAGTTGGACTCTAAATAAAGGTGAGTGCAGAATGGATGCTTTTGAACAGTGGTGTTGGAGTAGACTCCTGAGAGTCGCTTGGACAGCCAGGAGATTCAACCAGTCCACCTTAAAGGAAATCAGTCCTAAATATTCATTGGAAGTACTGATACTGAAGCTGAAACTCCAATATGTGGCCAACTGATGTGAAGAACTGATTCATTTGAAAAGACCCTGATGCTTGGAAATATTGAAGGCAGGAGGAGTAGGGGATGACATTGGATGAAATGATTGCATGGCATCACCGACTCAATGGACATGAGTTTGAGCAAACCCTAGGAGTTTGTGATGAACAGGGAGGCCTAGCACGCTGCAGCACATGGGGTTGCAAAGAGTCGGGCATGACTGAGCAACTGAACTGAACTGACTCTGCTGCCATAAGCAGCTTTAGTTTATCAGGTATGCATCAGGGAACAGTGTATGGTTTTCCTATATTAAAGAATCACTTAGGATGCTTTTTTAATGGTCCATTTGAAGTTCACTTTACCACATTCTTACCAGGAAAAGGATAGAAACTTAAGGCAACAACTCACACCTACTTTCCTACTCTTTATCATGTCCTTAATTGGACTGAGAAGCCGAAGAGTTGAGAAACTGGCTGCAATTATGTTCTTTGTAAGGTATGTATATGAAGCTCTTGCTTTCAAATTCACATAGCCCTATCTTGGTGTTTTGGTCAAAATGTCAGTTTTAATATCTTATTTTACATAATTCAAGATAGTGATTTTTCATATCAGATTACTTAGAAAATTTGAGCATTCTATTTTAGGGATGGTAAAATTCTTACTGCTAACATTTAGTCATTTTGAATGAATATGTACTATGCAAACTGAGAAAAGGACACTGAATTGAGGCATGCAGCAAAGTGACAAGCTTAAAATTAAGGAGCCAAGAAATTAAAATCCAGAGGATTGGATGAAATTGGACTTTCACGATGCTTCTGGGAAAAAGTGTAGTGCAATGTTTAAGAGTGGAAACTGTGGTATTATACACCATTTCCTGCTGTAATGATTACTAGTCTTGTCATCTTAAAATCTATGTCTCACTTTTTTCATCAATAAAAATTAAGTAATAATAGAACCTACTACATAAACAACACAGAGTGGTTATACTCAGTGGTCCCCAACCTTTTTGGCACCAGGGGCCAGTGTTGTGGAGGACAATTTTTTCCATCAACCAGGGATGGAGGATGGTTTCAGGATGAGTCAAGAGAACTAGATTTATTGTGTACTTTATTTCTATTATTAAATCAAATCCACCTCAGATCATCAGGCATTAGATCTTGTAGGTTGGGGACCCCTGGGTATACTAATTGAAACCATATAACACCTCTCAGTACAGTTGAGCTCTCAATAAATTTTAACTTTTATTATCATTATTATACTATTTAGAAATTTCTAGTTGAACAAAGAAATACTAACAGACAATTAACAAAGTAGTTTTTTTTTTTGTAAAATAGATATATAATCATGGTTCTGGGACCAATTCAATATCACAATTAGCTACATCAAACATTACTAAATTCAAGTCATAAACTGCATAGTTTCTGGATTGCTGGAAAGCTCTAGATAGAGACTTTTTCTAGAGACTTCTAGGCATGGATACTGATTTCTCTGAGAAGTGATACCATGACCCTACTGATACTTTGGCTAAAGAACAGGCAAGCCTCAGATGAACTAATATTTCTAATTCTTCTTTAATATCATGTAGGCTCTGGGTTGCAAAACAATTTCACTTCTTAGTTCTGACAAGACCGTAACTTGCTCTAACAGTGAAACTGGAAGCCATTTTACACTCATTAAGGACTTTGGGGATCAAAGAGTGACGTTCCAAGATGTGTAGCTTTGCAAGCTCTTTTAATTTCATAAGATTTTGTATCTTTAAGTAATTATATTTAGAACTTGAGCTAATCTCACTGCATGTATTTGTGTATGTGAATGTGAACAGGCATGCACATATGTGTGGCCTATTCTTAATAATACATAATCAATATCAAATAATGTACACAGTTTGCTAACTAGGGCTTTAATTTATGTCATTAAAATACATGACCCTGCTGTACTCACAACTTAGTAGTTGGCGGTAATCTAATGCTTACAATAGCTGCTGTAGAATATATAACTGAACATCTCCAAGTGAAATGCTTATCTTTATGAATACTTACCTACAGGCCTATATGAAAATGGTAAAAAACATTCTATTTATTCGGTCTTCCAGAAAGTATAAGGAATAATTTCAGTTTTTAGATTTTAATAAAAAATCTTTCAAAGTTTGCCATATAGTTGATAAATAACTCTATCTTCATCTATCACTTAATGCAATAATCATGATAATATATTTACTTATGTCATTATATCTCCATTATGTAAATGGAACTATAGAAGGAATAGCTCTAAACATACTTGGGCAAGTAATTGCCAGTGAATAGTCCAAAGTAAAATCAAGCTGCCAAGTGAAAAGATATGTGGGAGATGAAGGAAAATTAATAGGCATACTTTTGTAGGAAATGAAACACAAACTCAGTATGGTTTTTGCTAGTAAATACACCATGTCTGGGAAGGGAGGTTGTTAATTAGTAAATTTTACTCCCTTCACATGTACAAATAACTGTCATTAATTTTTCAAAAGTTAAAAAAGTTAACTTTTTGTAAAAAGTTATAAAGGAATAAAATGTATGAAAAGATAAATGCTGATATTAATGTAACTAATATTTTATCTAACAGCTGTAAAGAATGAGTGCTTACTGGAAAGTTCAGACATTGTACAGAGTATGCACTGTATCTTTCAATATATATGTGTGTATGGTTCTGTGTGTGTTTATGTAGGCTCTAATGACAACTTGGACTTTAGTACACATAAACATATAAAAACTACCCTAATGCCTCTCTCCCTTCTGTTTTCCCTCCATTTTATATTTAGTCCTTTAAAGTCTTACCAAATTTACTCGCCCTTTAAACAGTCTTCTTTGCGGGCTTCCCTGATGGTACAGTGGACAGAAATTCACCTGCCAGTGCAGGGGACACAGATTCCATCACTGGGCTGGGAAGATTCCACACACTTTGGGGCAACTAAGTTTGTCCATCATAACTACTGAGCTGGCTCTTCAGAGCCTGCAAGCCGCAGCTACTGAGCCTGCATGCTGCAACTATTGATGCTCATGTGCCTAGAGCCTGTGCTCTGCAACAAGAGAAGCCACCACAATGAGAAGCCCATGTATCACAACTAGAGAGTAGCCCCCACTCTCCTAGATCCCACATGTTGCAACTAAGAGTTCACATGCCAAAATTAAAGATCCCATGTGCTGCATCTAAGACACAGTGCAATCAAATAAGTAAATATTTTTGAAAAAGACTTCTTTGAGCACTAGAGTCCATGTAAAGTGCAGTAATCCAAAGATAAAAATAATTTTACATTTATTGTTAAAAATAATATTTGAATCATGGCTCTGATCACTTATCTGGGTGGCATCAAAATAATTACTTAGGCTCTACAGGCCTCAGTTGCTTTATCAATAAACTAGGACAAAAGTACATGCTTGTATGATTTTTTTGATAATTGCAGGGAAATGTATAGAAAGTTTGTGGATCAATGTCTGAAACACACAAGGAATTAAATAAGTGGCAATTTGCATTGTTGATAGTAGCCTTGAAAAGATCATTTCAGGGCCAAACTATTCTCATCTTTTATGTTTGCTGATTTTTTGTCTTTTGATTTGTAACTTTTTATACATCTTTTCATTATTCCTAAGGATAAGCAGATTAATAGGCACAGAGAGCTCAGTTTGGGTAAGTAAAGTCAAGTGACTTTGAAGACTAAAACGATCACAGAAATTATTTATTCTGTTTTTCTCATTTTCAGATGGTGTGGATTAGTTAGATTCAAATGACTTGGTAAAAATTACCAATTTATTTCTGATAGACCAGAAATCAGATTGTAGGTTATCTGTCCTTTGACCATTATTATTTCCACTATTATACATATATCACTTTATAACAGATATAAACAGATGCAAAAATAGATAATAAATCTCTCTATATATTTGTGGTTATAATTTAAGTTGCAAAATATTTTCTCTACAAATATATCTGCCTCAAAAAAATTAAAACATATCTTAAGTACATTTTCTACTTATTCTAGGAATGCAAGACTATCTGTCTACCTCACATTCAGGCCTTCTCTGATTGTATCCAGGAGAGGGGAACCAGGTAGTTACACAAGTAAGACAAATCTCTTCCATCATTACTTGTCTACTGCTTTCTCACTCTCAATAATGATGGAAGGTTGATCTGATCATGAGGAAGTAAGAAATTTGCCATCTTCTCAGGTCCCACCACCCCCCCCACCAAGAAAAGGTAGAATCCTTTCTTTTTTTCTTTTCTTTAGTTTTAGCTGTCCTTAGTTTTCACTCATGATCTGGTTTTAAGTTTAAACACCCAATTCTGCACATGTCCAGGAGTCAAGAAACAAACTGCTTCAAAATACTCTCAGAAGTTTTGAGTAACACTGAAAATATACTCATCTAGATATATATATATATATATATATATATATATATATACATTTCACAATTTGAAATCTGTAGCAAACCTCATTTTAAAACTATTTACATTTTGGAAGTTAAAAATTATGAGAGTTATTATATTTATGGATTTTCTTGACACCTTTGACATCTCCAGGTCTCCACTCTATTCCACAAAGAAATACAGGCATACCTGACTTTATTGCAGTTCATTTTATTGCTCTTTGTGGAGAGTGTGCTTTTTACAGAATGAAGGTCTGTGGCAAACTTACACCAAGCAAGTCTACTGGCACCTTTTTGCCAACAGCATTTGCTCACTATTTCTGAGTCTGATTTTGTTAGGTTTTCTAATGTGTCAAACTCTCTACCAGCAAAAAGATTTTGACTCACTGAAGATGTAGATGATGGTTAGCACTTTTTAGCAATAAAGTATTTTTAAAATAAGGTGTGTATATTGTTTTTTAGATATAACACTATTGCACAATTAATAGACTATAGCGTAAGGATAACTTTTCCATGTACTGGGAAACTAGGAAGCTTGCTTGACTTGCCTTCTTGCAACATTTGTCATATTGTGGTGGTCTGGAACTAATCTCATAATATCTCTAAGGTATGCTTGTAATGATATTATCTAATTTATTTTTATCGTGAAAATCAGTCATTGAATATACTTTCACAAATATACATCCATGCAGCGATTATTATTAACACAAGAAATAAACACAAAAGGTAAATGGATTAAAAACAATAGAAAACAACATTGTAAAAGTCTATCAGGAAAAAAAAAAAAAAAGTCTATCAGGCCAATAGAACACATGGGCTTTCCTTGATCACTCCTTCCATGTGTCATCATTTTCCCCTTAACTTCAAAGGAAAAATCTAATGACTGGTTTAATAAAAAATCATCAGAATTGGTAATAGTGGCATGACCTACAGTTGAAGAGCCCTGGATTCAAAACACATCTCCATACAAATGTGTAGAAATGTAAAACAAGCCATCTTAATGTACTAAGTCTCAGTTATCTGTAAAAAAGATTTAATAATATCTATGTTAGAGGAAGCTATCAAGGTGGCAGCATAGAACACTTGGCTAACCTCCTCACCATGAGCACATCAAAACTACAACTAAATATAGAGTGACCCTTGCTGAAATTGAATTGGGGACTAGCAGAACAGCTCTTCTATGTTGAAGACTATAAAGAAAGACTCACATACATTCAGGTAGGAAAAGAGCTTGCTCAAACTCATGTCCATTGAGTCAGTGATGCCATGCAAACATCTCTTCCTCTGCTGTCCCCTTTTCCTCCTGCCTTCAATCTTTCCCAGCATCAGGAATTTTCCCAACGAGTTGGCTCTTCGCATCAGGTGGCAAAAGTATTGGAGGTTCAGCCTCAGCATCAGTCCTTCCAATGAATATTTGGGATTGATTTCCCTTAGGATTGACTAGTTTGATCTCCTTGCAGTCCAAGGGACTCTCAAGAGTCTTCAACACCGCAGTTTGAAAGCATCAATTCAGCTTTTTTTATGGTCCAACTCTCACATCCGTACATGACTACTGCCAAAAGTTATAGCTTTGGCTGTATGAACAGTGAGTAAATTCATAGTTTTATGCCAGTTATAGGTCACTATTACTTATCATTCAATGCACAGAAAGACAATCTCAAGATAATAGCTTAATTGTTACTTTTGGCCCTCACATCTCTATTATCTTCCTAGTCTAAGAGGGAAAAAATAACTTATTTTATACATCTTTCTTTCCTCTCTGAACTCCATTCCAAGTCCTGGATCAGGGAATAATAAGATTAAGTCCTTACTAAAAATAAATAATGCTTCTGTTTTCTTCCTGTATAAATCTCCAAGGAAAGAAATCTCTAAATGTCTAGGTACCTGCTTGGAATTTGTATGTGTTTTAGATGTGAGGGAACAGAAAAATGACACATGAATTAATGAACCAATAAATTACTGTGTCCCAGCTCTTCCTGCCATATCAGATCACTTTTTTTTATTTTGCTTGCTGTCTTGATAAATAAATATCCAACATATTGCTGCTTATTTGTATGTGATTAGAAACATCAGATTCAGCAGGGGTTTACTCTATGTAAAATGGCTTTCCTGCTGCTCTGGGTTCTAGTGAAAGAAAGCCAGTCAGTAAATCAATTCGCTTTAAGTTATCTATGAATTTAAAATGTTCACCCTTTCTAGGACACAGGCTTACACAGTAAAGAAAGGAACTCTTAACTCTAAGGAGTAGAACTCTGTAAATCGTTAGAAAGATATTGTTTGGAGAGAGGGTCAGGACCATTAAAAGGTGGAACATAATCTTTTTTTTTGAAAGACCACTAATCTCAACATATAGACCTATTTGTATTAAGCAAATCTAAGTATCAGGGACTATGTTACATTTTTATAATGGGAATTGTTTAATTCAGGAAACTTATTAATGGCGAAAATGCATTGCTGAGCCATAAGAACAGAAGGTAGAGGTTTATGGATAGGGATTCAACCCATCTGGAGCATATTCCCAGAACCATTGCTGAATAAGTAATACAGATTCTCATTTGGACAATTTTTGCTTGCAGGTGGCAAAATGAGTCTTCCCCCTTGCCCTGGGGATTTAGAACGTAGAATCTTGGCAAAGCATGAAACTTCTTCAGTTCATGCAGAAAAAGAGCTGGAAGTTAATGTTCATTTATTAATTTCTTTAGGGATGAAGTAGGTTAAATTATCAGCAGGAAAGGTAAATGTCTCTGGAAAAGCTAAGGATGACAATTTCTACATTTCCTCACTTAATATTCATCAAGAAGGGAACACTGACCTTCACTGAGTACACCTTTCATTTATTGAGTAATGAAGCAATTTGCTGTCAAATTGTTTTATCAGGCCCTATTAGTCACCTGGGATACAATGGATAAGAAACTTAATTTTATTATTTTCGTGGGACTAGAGATCTAGGGCTGAGTCTAATTTAGGGAGGCAGAGTAGAACATGTGTGTTCTCTAGATTCTTAAGAAGGAGTGCTTTAAGTCTTTTGAAATAATGGGTTGCAAAATGTCTTGTGAGTTGATTTACTTTATATAAGCCCTTAGACTTGATAACAGGAAAACAAGTGCCTTTGTGACTGGAATGTCAGAGAAAAGCTAATCTCACAGAAAAAGAATAACTCCCTACCTGTCCAACAGGACTTCAGCTTCACCTTTCCATTTTCCTTCAGTTAGGTTCAGTTCTACCAAATTCATGGAGAGCACCTTAGGATCAGATAAATTTACTTGAGCAGACCCAAAATGGGGGAAATATTGGTTCTGGAAGAATTCTTTTGAAGCCTGTATCAGTTTAGATGTATGAGTTGATCCTTCACTCAATTGTGAATGAAACTCATGATCTTTTCTCAATCTTAACAACCATTCTATTACCATAAATGGTATTTAAATTTTCCTACTATCAGCAATACACATTAACTATACATCTGGATCTTGTCTGAGAATTCAACCAGTATTTTCTAACTCCATCAAAGATCTGAGACTAATTAAAATAGAGTCATGATCTGATTGCATCTGCTGGATGTCATTCTTTACAAATTGTGCTGTCAGAGTGTTACAGACATAAATCTTGTTAGCTCTGAATCCTTCTGAAATGTCTTTGTTAGCCTATAGTATAATATCAATGTTATTGTATCAGTCTTTTAAAAGGATGAGGTAAGAAGCATTTTTACCATAAATATTTGTTCTAAAATTTTACTATTAAAAATACCATTCATTTTTACAACTGTCATTGATAAAGATATTCAGAACAAATTTCCATTGTATTAACAGAAAAAATTGTCAAGACTATCTTCTGATCATATAGAATTAACTGGAATTCTATAACTACCCAAGTTTTGCATTTATCTTTGCTCTTAGAAAGCGTGAGTTTAAATTAGTATTCAATCACTGATACATTGATGTACCATTTGTTTATTTTTTTCATTTCTTTTTTTTTTCATTTCTCTGTTTTCTATTCAACTTGGGCATTGTAAGGTGCTTTGTCTTTTCTTGAAAACCATCTAATAAATTTTGGGGATATGAGGGAGTTATACATTTTATAAAAATACATTCATCAAAATAATGGTTTTCTGTAAGGTGAATCCATCATAATCTTTAAATTTTAAAAAGACAAAGTAAAGACCACCATACAATGATTTGTCTAGTGTCTCTTTAAGTAATATAAGACAGAAGGAGAAGAATGGGAAGATTAATAAAAGTTCTCTCTATTTTAGTTTTCCTGCTTTACTTCTTTCTATAAACTGAATATCTGCTAATCTAAATCATTGATTCAGGAATAACTTTCAAACTTTGGTTAGAATTTACTCTGTAGAATTTATTATCAGAGTTTGTCTGTTAGCTTGTAACAACTCAATGACAAGTCTTTGAATGGATCATTCGCTTCAACACCTCAAAAATTACCTATACCTTTGGCTAATTATTAAGGAAATGTGCACAGTTGGACATTGAATTGAGTGGATACAAAAAAGTTCAAACATGTAAAATGTACAAATGCAAGAAATATCTAACGTATAAGTAAAATTATTTTAAAATTTTGCCAAAAATCGCATTATTGGTTGTTTCACCCAGAAGTACAATATCAATCATTAGGAGAAATTATAAATATGAGAGCAATGCAGAAATTTTACCGATAGTTGCTGGCAATTGTTGGTTGACTACATGCAGACCAACATTCTTTTTCATATGTAAGTTAAAAGACCTACAGTTATGATGTTAGCATTGTGAGATTTTTCTATACATCGAACAAGCATTTTCTTCCAGATAGTTTTCACTCTTCTTTCCTTTCATAGAATCCATTAATTTTTACATATGTTCTTTCTTATGGCATAGGGCCAACAATATAGAGGATACAAAATGTTTCTATTTGGCTTTCTTTATGAAGAATATCACCTTGATTTCAGCAATCTAATTCTTATTAAAAAGTTTTACTTTAAGACACATATATGAAAGTACATTTCTTTCTCATTCACTTGGAAAACAAAAACTAACTTCTTAATTTTTAAAATTTGCATATATTTAAGGCTTCCCTGATGGCTTAGACTGTAAAGAGTCTGCCTGCAAAGCAGAAGACCTGGGTTTGATCCCTGGGTTGGGAAGATCCATGGAGGAGGGCCTGGAAATCCACTCCAATATTTTCCTGGAAAATTCCCATGGACAGAGGAATCTGGTGGGCTACAGTCCATGGGGTCACAAAGAGTCAGAAACAACTGAGTGACTTAGCACAGTGCAGCACAAAATATTATAAAAGGGAAAAGCATATATCTTTTTCCTGGCCTCAGAGTCTGGTCAAATTCTTTACACCATTGGAAGGTAAGGGCATTTAATGCTTATTTGCTTCTTTAAAAATAATGCATTCAAGTTTTCAATTTTCTTTTGATGGGTGGGGCTGTTTACCCTCAATAGAAAATTAAAAACTCTAGATGGTCAATACTGAAATCAGATTGATTATATTCTTTGCAGCTGAAGATGGAGAAGCTCTATATAGTAAGCAAAAACAAGACCGGGAGCTGACTGTGGCTCAGATCATGCCCTCCTTATTGTAAAATTCAGACTTAGATTGAAACAGGTAGGGAAAACCACTAGACATTCAGGTATGACTTAAATCAAATTCCTTATGATTATACAGTGGAAGTGACAAAGAAATTCAAGGGATTAGATCTGATAGACAGAGTGCCTGAAGAATTACAAAGAGAGGTTCATAACATTGTACAAGAGGCAGTGTACAACACCATCTCCAAGAAAAAGAAATGCAGAAAGGCTAAATGGTTGTCTGAGGAGGCCTTACAAATAGCTGAGAAAAGAGGAGAAGCTAAACGTAAAGGAAAAAAGGAAACATATACCCAACTGAATGCACAGTTCCAAAAAATAGCAAGGAGAGATAAGAAAGCCTTCCTCAGTGATCAATGCAAAGAAATAGAAGAAAACAACAGAATGGGGAAGACTAGAGATCCCTTCAAGAAAATTAGAGATACCAAGGGGCCATTTCCTGCAAATATGGGCACAATAAAGGACAGAAATGGTATGGACCTAACAGAAGCAGAAGTTAGCAAAAAGATGTGGCAAGAGTACACAGAAGAAATATACAAAAAAGATCTAGTGACCCAGATAACCACTATGGTGTGATCACTCACCTAAAGCCAGACATCCTGGAATGCAAAGTCAGGTGGGCCATAAGAATCATATGAACAAATCTAATGGAGGTGATGGAATTCCACCTGCTGCTATTTCAAATCCTAAAAGATGGTGCTGTTAAAGTGCTTCACTCAATATGCCAGCAAATTTGGAAAACTCAGCAGTGGCCTCAGACTGGAGAGGTCAGTTTTCATTCCAATCTGAAAGAAAGGCAATGCCAAAGAATGCTCAAATTACTGCACAATTGCACTCACTTCACACACTAGTCAAATAATGCTCAAAATTCCCTAAGTCAGGTTTCAATAGTACATCAACCAAGAACGTCCAGATGTTCAAGCTGGATTTAGAATAGGCAGAAGAACAACAGATCAGATTGCCAACATCCAATGGATGTTTCTTTGCAAAAAGCAAAGAAGAACTAAAGAACCTCTCGATGAAAGTGAAAGAGAAGAGTGGAAATGTTGGCTTAAAACTGAACATTCAAAAAACAAAGATCATGGCATCTGGTCCCATCATTCCATGGCAAAAAAATAGGGTAGCAATGCAAACAGTGACAGACTTTATTTTCTTGAGCTCCAAAATCACTGCAGATGGTGACTGCAGCCATGAAATTAAAAGATGCTTGCTCCTTGGAAGAAAGGCTATAACCTACTTAGACAGCATATTAAAAAGCATAGACATTACTTTGCCAACAAGTTCTGTCTAGTCAAAACTATGGTTTTTCCAGTACTCATTTATGGATGTGAGAATTGGACATAAGGAAAGCTGAGTGCCAAAGAATTGATGCTTTTGAACTGTGGTGTTGGAGAAGACTCTCAAGAATCCCTTAGACTGCCTGGAGATCCAACCAGCCAATCCTAAAGGAAATCAGTCCTGAATATTCATTGGAAGGACTGATGCTGAAGCTAAAACTCCAATACTTTGGCCACCTGATGAGAAGTGACTCCTTAGACAAGACCCCTCAGCCAGGAATGATTGAAGGCATTAAGAGAAGGGGATGACAGAAGACGAGATGGGTGTTTGGCATCACCAACTCAATGGACATGAGTTTGAGCTAGCTCTGGATGTTGGTGATGGACAGGGAAGCCTGCAGTCTGTTAGATTGCTGAGTTGGACATGACTGAGTGACTGAACTGAACTGAACTGAGAATTTTTAAAATGCCACCCTGAACAGAAAGATATACAGTATTCTACATTCTTAACTTTTAGAGTGATAGCTTCTCAGTCCTTGAAATGTTATGCTCCATGTTTAATCAGTTAAATCAATTCAGTATTAAAGTTGTGGGTCTTTTGCTGTTGTTGTAATCAGTTTGTTAAGTACACTTTGCAACTAAAATTAATTCACCATTCAGTTGGGATTCATTTTCAATTCAATTTCTTGACCAAATTGCATTTTTATATTAAATTACATTCTTATGGATCTAAGTTGAGTGTGATTATAATGATTAATATGGCCATGTACTATATAAATTAATCATAATTGGCCATAACTATTGGTAAGGTAAATCCCATTATAAAATATTGGATTTGAGAAGTTGGAGATAGGGTGGTTGGGTGAGGGGCTTTTACATTATCTTATCAATGATTTGTGGAAATATCAATTAACCTGGAAGAATTATCATTTATTTACTTGTAAATTTGTTTCACTTAGCACAACATTACTTTTTTTAATGAATGAATGAAAATAGGAATTTCAAAATTCTGCTTCAGATAGCAAAAGAATCATAACAGTCTTTTATATAAACCATAATTTCTCACAAGAAAGAACATTCTTTATATGCAATTTTGGAATGCATTTTATGGAAGAAAGAAGAGTAAGAAAAGAGGCTATCATCGAGTGTAAATACTTTGTAAATTTCATTCATATGAGTTATAAAATGTTAAAACAAAGAAATTTCACTCTGGTACAATGATATTACGGAGAAGGCAATGGCACCCCACTCCAATACTCTTGCCTGGAAAATCCCATGGATGGAAGAGCCTGGTAGGCTGCAGTCCATGGGGTCGTTAAGAGTCGGACACAACTGAGCGACTTCACTTTCACTTCTCACTTTCATGCATTGGAGAAGGAAATGGCAACCCACTCCAGTGTTCTTGCCTGGAGGATCCCAGGGATGGCAGAGTCTGGTGGGCTGCTGTCTATGGGATTGCACAGAGTCGGGCATGACTGAAGTGACTTAGCAGCAGCACGATGCTATTAACTACCATTTAAAGCAAAATTGACATTACGAATACATTACAAAATATACATCTCAAGGAAACTCACACACACATTCTTTTCTTCACTACTAAACTATCCACAAACAATTTCATTGCAGCTCTTGTGAGCCCATGGAATGTAGTCTGCCAGGTTCCTCTGTCCATGAGATTTTCCAGGCAAGAATACTGGAGTGGGTTGCCATATGCTAATGTAAATATTGGGGAGAAGGCTTTGAATAATCTTTTATTCTCCAAGTTGCCTTTATGTAGTCTTCCTCTATTATTTTGCTACCAAACAACATACACAACAGTGGATGGGATGGTTAGTTTTTTGTGCCAACTTGACTGGCCAATTGGATGCCCATATAGCTGGTAAAACATTATTTCAGGATATGTCTGTGATGCTATCTGTGGAAGAGATTAGCATTTGAATTGGTAGAACAATATGATGGATCATAGCAAAAGCAAAATGATTCCAGAAATAACATCTACTTCGGCTTCATCAACTACACTAAAACCTTTGACTGTGTGGACACAAATAACTGTGGAAAATTCTTAAAGAGACAGGAATACCAGACCAACTTACCTGCCTCCTGAGACACCTGTATGCAGGTCAGGAAGCAACAGAACCAGACATGTAACAACTGACTAGTTCAAAATTGGGAAAGGAGTACATCAAGGCTGTATATTATCACACTGCTTACTTAACTTATATGCACAGTACATCATGTAAAATGCCAGGCTGGATGAAGCACAAGCGGGAATCAAAACTGCTAAGAGAAACATCAACAGCCTATGCAGATGATAACCACTCTAATGGCAGAAAGTGAAGAGAAACTAAAGAACCTTTTGATGAAAGTGAAAGGGGAGATTGAAAGAGCTGGCTTAAAACTCAATATTCAAAAAACCTAAGATCATGGAATCCAGTCCTATCACTTCATGGCAAATAAATAGGGAAAAAATGGAAATAGTGACAGATTTTATTTTTGTGGGCTCCAAAATCACTGTGGACAGTAACTGCAGCCATGAAATTAAAAGACACTTGCTACTTGAAAGAAAAGCTATGGAAAACCTAGACGGTGTTTTAAAAACCAGAGACCTCACTTTGCTGACAAAGGTCCATGTAGTCAGAGCCATAGTTTTCCCAGTAGTCATGTGGAGATGTGAGAGTTGTGCCACAAAGAAGACTGAAGACCCAAGAATTGATGCTTTTGAACTGTGGTGCTGGAGAAGACTCTTGAGAGTCCCTTGGATAGTAAGGAAATCAAACCAGTCAATCCTAAAGGAAATCAACCCTGAATATTCATTGGAAGGACTGATGCTGAAGCTGAATACTCCAATACTTTGGAGGTCTTTATAGTCAAAGCACACAATGGTGTGCTCACTCACCTAGAGCCAGACATCCTGGAATGTGAAGTAAAGTGGGCCTTAGAAAGCATCACTATGAACAAACCTAGTCGATGTGATGGAATTCCAGTTGAGCTATTTCAAATCCTGAAAGATGATGCTGTGAAAGTGCTACACTCAATATGCCAGCAAATTTGGAAAACTCAGCAGTGGCCACAGGGCTGGAAAAGGTCAGTTTTCATTCCAATCCCTAAGAAACGCAATCCCAAAGAATGCTCAAACTAGCGCACAATTGCACTCATCTCACATGCTAGTAAAGTAATGCTCAAAATTCTCCAAGCCAGGCTTCAGCAATACGTGAACTGTGAACTTCCAGATGTTCAAGCTGGTTTTAGAAAAGACAGAGGAACAAGAGATCAAATTGCCAATATCCGCTGGATCATCGAAAAAGCAAAAGAGTTCCAGTAAAACATCTATTTCTGCTTTATTGACTACACCAAAGCCTTTGACTGTGTGGATCACAATAAACTGTGGAAAATTCTGAAAGAGATGGGAATACCAGACCACCTGACCAGCCTCTTGAGAAACCTGTATGCAGGTCAGGAAGCAACAGTTAGAACTGGACATGGAACAACAGACTGGTTCCAAATAGGAAAAGGAATAAGTCAAGGCTGTATATTGCCACCCTGCTTATTTAACTTATATGCAGAGTACATCATCAGGAGAAATGCTGGACTGGAAGAAGCACAAGCTGGAATCAAGATTGCTGGGAGAAATATCAATAACCTTAGATATGCAGATGACACCACCCTTATGGCAAAGAGTGAAGAGGAACTGAAAAGCCTCTTGATGAAAATGAAAGAGAAGAGTGAAAAAGTTGGCTTAAAGCTCAACATTCAGAAAACTAAGATCATGGCATCTGGTCCCATCACCTCATGGGAAATAGATTGGGACACAGTGGAAACAGTGTCAGAATTTATTTTTGGGGGGCTCCAAAATCACTGCAGATGGTGACTGCAGCCATGAAATTAAAAGATGCTTACTCATTGGAAGGAAAGTTATGACCAACCTAGATAGCATATTAAAAAGCAGAGACATTACTTTGCCAACAAAGGTTCATTTTGTCAAGGCTATGGTTTTTCCAGTGGTCATGTATGGATGTGAGAGTTGGACTGTGAAGAAAGCTGAGTGCTGAAAAATTGATGCTTTTGAACTGTGATGTTGGAGAAGACTCTTAAGAGTCCCTTGGACTGCAGGAGATCCAACCAGTCCATCCTAAAGGAGATCAGTCCTGGGTGTTCATTGGACAGACAGATGCTGAAGCTGAAACTTCAATACTTTGGCCACTTCATGCGAAGAGTTGACTCATTGGAAAAGATCCTGATGCTGGGAGGGATTGGGTGCAGGAGGAGAAGGGGATGACAGAGGATGAGATGGCTGGATGGTGTCACCGACTCGATGGACATGAGTCTGTGGGAGTAGTGATGGACAGGGAGGCCTGGCGTGTTGCAATTCATGGGGTCGCAAAAAGTCGGACATGACTGAGCGACTGAACGGAACTGAACTGAACTGATAGTCAAAGCTATGGTTTTCTCCAGTAGTCATGCACTGATGTGAGAGTTGGACCATAAAGAAGGCTGAGCAGCGAAGAATTGATACTTTTGAACTGTGGTGCTGGAGAAGACTCTTGAGAGTCTCTTGGACAGCAATGGCATTAAACCAATCAATTCTAAAGGATCAATGTTGAATATTCATTAGAAGGACTGATGCTGAAGCTGAAGTTCCAATTTTTGGCCACCTGATAGGAAGAGTGGACTCACTGGAAAAGCCCCTGGTGCTGGGAATATTGAAGGGTGAGACAGAGGATGAGATAGTTGGATGGATCACCAACTTAATGAACATGACTTTGAGCATGTTCTGGGAGGTGGTGAAGGAAGCTTGGCACGCTGCAGTTCATGGGGTCACAAGAGTCAGACAGGACTTAGTGACTGAACAAGAACAGCAACCAAGGAAAGATCACCCTAACTGGTAAGAACAGTCCTCATCTAATCTGTTGATGACTTGAATAGAACAGAAAGGTGGACGAAGGGCAAATATCCTCTCTTTGCTTGAGTTGAGTCATCCTCTTTTCTTGCTCCGAGACATTAGGCTGTCCTGGTTCTCAAGATTTAGGACTTTGACTGGGGCTTACCACACTGGCTCCTCTGACTCTCAGGCCTTCAGACTGAGACCAACCAACTTTCCTAATTCTCCAAATTACAGAACGAAGACCATGGACTGCTCAGCCTTCATAGCTACATAGTACAATTACTGTAATAACTCTCTTCATATATATATATATATATCTTACTGATTATGTCTCCTGGAGCCCCTGACCAACACAATGGAGGTATGACACCAAGGCATTTGGGGTGCATCTTCAATTTCAAAAGCATTTGGCAGGTCAACCAGATAGTTCTTGCTTTACAAGAACATAGGTAGTGTCAAGAAAAGCAATTAGTTATTTGTATATATTTGATTGAAAGTAAAAACAAACAAACAAAAACTAACAAATAAAACAATAAGAACTACAAAGTCTTATACTTGCTTGCTATAGGAAAGTAAAATAATTTAAAAATGTTTTTTGTTGGATAAAATTAGGATAGTTTCAGCCATAACAGCATTTTAACTTAATTCCCTTGTAGTTCTTTCAGTTCTAGTCGATATTGTATTAGGTTCCTAGAATTGTAGTAACAAAATTACTTTAAAAACTTTTTTTTTCTTCACAATTCTGGAGTATAGAAATCTTAAATCAAGGTGTCAGTAGGGTGATGTTTTCCTGAATACTCTAGTTTCCATTTCATGTGTTTCTGTTAGCTTTTGGTGTTGTTGGCAATCCTTGGTGTTCCAATATCTGTCTCCATTCTTTTGTTATAGTCTCCCTGAGATTAACGCATTCAACATAAACTTGTTGAACATCCTTATTTTTGTTAAGTTCTTCAAATATTTTATACTTTTCAAAAGATATACAGAAAGGTTTACCAGAAAATAATGGATAAGCTTGAGCAACTGAGTCTAAAAACTGACCAAGGATAGGATTCAGAACTGTATAGAGTAACTTACAAAGGGTCATAGTCCTCTCTGTTTAAATTACAATAATAATTTAAATGCCAATTAATATTTTAATTTTTAGAGCTCTATGTACATTATACTACTGACTTTCTAATATTTTAGATCTTTGAGAAGATTATATTATTTTTGACTATAATATCAATACTATTTATTATGATGCAATTATAATTTATCATATTTATTATGATATAATCCATTGACTTCAAGAGTAATTTTGCTTTTTTTTTTTACTTTTGATTAAAGCATTATCATAGCTTGATCAATTTGGTCTGACCTGAATTGCAGAAAGGGTTTTTTATTTAGTTTTGGTCTATGGTCTAGCCATACCTGAACCGTTTTGGTCTATGGTCTAGCCATACCTGAACCAGGGAACATTGTCAGTAATTTTGTTAACCATGGAAACTACACTTGGGGTTTATATGTAGGATTTATGTGTGTGTGTGTGTGTGTAGCTTTCTTTCACTTGTCAGATTATAGCAAACTTACCCCCCCTTTTTTAATTGAAGTATAGTTAACTCACAATGCTGTGTTATTTAACCGATTAGCACACTGATTCAGCTATACATATTTGTATGTATGTATAAATAAGAAAATACTGATGTTTATAAAATAACGAGTATAGTTCCCTGAGCTGTACAGTAGGTCCTTGCTGATTATATACTATTCCATTTACCAGAGCATAAAAAAGAATAAAATACCTCAGAATAAACCTACCTAAGGAGGCAAAAGACCTGTAATCTAAAAACTAGGGGACACTGCTGAAAAAAATCAAAGATGGCACTAGCAGATAGAAAGATAAACTATGTTCTTGGATTGGAAGAATTCATACTGTTAAAATGGCTATGCTAGATTCTTTCACAGACTTGATAGGTCTCAGAAGCTGCGGCCGGCTAGGAGGAGAATCCATCTGCCAAGCTCTGAATCAGAAATCAGAAACCCAAGTTCTCACTCCAGCTGTGCCAGGGGTCCTGTTGTGTGACCCTGGGATAGCCACTTTTCCTTTGGGCAAAACACTTGTTGACATATTGCAGCAATATCTTTTGGGAGCTATCTCCTAAAGTAATGGAAATAAAAGCAAAAATAAGCAAATGGCACTTAACTAAACTTAAAAACTTTTGCACAGCAAAGGAAATCATAAGCAAAACAACAACAACAACAACAAATTGGCAGAAAATATTTGCAATGAAACTGACAATAAATATCATACAAAATATTTTCTAAAATATGCAGCTCAATATAAAAAATACAAAAAAAAACCATAAAAAAATGGGCAGAAGATGGAAATAGATAGTTCTCCAAAAATGACATACAGATGGTCAGCAGGCATATGAAAAACTGCACAATATTTACAATTATCAGAGAAATACAAATAAAGACTACAATGAGGTATCACCTTACACTGGCCAGAATGACCATCATTAAAATGTCCATATATAGGCAAATTTTAAAAAGTTTACTTTAGTTTTCTAGAAATTAATTTATTAATATTTTGAGTGTTTCTACCCTGAATGGAGAGGCAGGATGTAAAACTCTCTTATATGAAGAATCCTGGTATTTCACTTCACTGTGGTGCTTTCAGATCCCCTTTGATCAATAAGCACAGACATGATGCTTTATTTCTAATTTGCCTTAAGGGTTTCATAAAATTGTGGAGACCTGTGCATAAATGAGATAGGCTACTATAGTATGTGGGTAAGTACAATGTTGTATATAAAAAAGAAAAAAAAATTAAAAATATAAAAACTTAGACCAGAATTTTTTTTTCTTGAGTATAAAAAGGAAATGAAATAGAAAAAGAACATAAAAATCAGTGTTCAAGAGGTTAGACAACAGCTATAAAACTAGACAAAAATAAATCGGTCATGAAAGGCTTTGAGAAAGGGAGAATGGACAGTAAGATCTAAGAAGAGGAGCCAAAACAGAGAAGAATTCAAAAACTTTTGCTTTGGTCAATCACAAATCCAGATAATCTACTAGAGCACCACTCTTCTATGGTGTTGTTTATTCAGTGCTCACATCCTTGCTAAAGGTCAAGGAACGCATGGAAAATGAGAAGGTTATGACTGGAAATCTTCTGCATGATAGTCTACTAGTGTTAAGTGATAAACCCTAAACTCTTTAACTTCATCACTGCAGTGTATTACTTTGTCCTGGATGTAGCAGTTAGAAATATTGAACCTATGGAACTCTTCAATCTGCTCATCATAAAATTTTATTTCTAGGTAGGGTAAAAAACAAGTAGGATAGCTATAAGGTTAATTAATTAATTTATTTGAGTCTAGTTAGTAAGGACCCTAACCAAGGAAAAGACAGGGTACAGGAAAGGAGCTAGCTTCAGAACAAAGGGTTGGAGTCTATGTACAGCTATTTCAATGAGGAAGGATAATTCAAAAGAAGAGTGACTGCTAAATGTAGATTGTAAAATACCAGCAAGAAAGAAAGAAGACTGAAAAATGTTACTATTCTACTATTTCTCATGGTTTCATGTATTACCCTCAACCTATACTACAGTTAACTCTGGGGCTTCCCTGGTAGCTCAGATGGCAAAGAATCTGCATGCAAGAAAGGAGACTTGGGTTCAATCCCTGGGTTGAGAAGATCCTCTGGAGAAGGGAATGACTACCCACTCCAGTATTCTTGCCTGGAGAATTCCATTGACAGAGGAGTCTAATGGGCTACAGTCCATGGGATCGCAAACAGTCAGACAAGACCGAGCCACTAACACTTTCATTTTCATAGATAACTCTAATTTCTTTGCAAGGTCATTATTTAGCAAGTTATCAAAACATTTCTTTTGAAAGGCAATCAAGAAACTCTATATTTATCCAGAAAGCACATTACCTACTAACATTGAGGCATTTTTTTTCTTGCAAAGATTAAACAAACAAATTAGATTTCCTACCTTTCTGGTAAAATAACTGAATTATGAGAAGCAGAAATAAGCTGATACGTTGAAATGTTAACACCATATTTCATGCAACTCCAGAAATAATTTTACTTGCCAAATTAATTTAGCTGGCCTTGTTATGAGTCCTACCACATGGATGATAAATAGGTATAAGTGCTATAAACAAAAGATAATGATAAATGGCAGTGTATCAAGTAGGATGTGTAGAGATGTCAAATGAAATGTCACTGAAGTCAGTGCTAACCAGACTGATTTAATAACTTCACCATCTAGTATATAAACAGAACAATAGAATGAATGGAATTAATGAACATCCAAAAGTCTCTTTCCTGTGACACCACAGTGGCTAAAACCACAATGAAAAGAGCAGAAGGGATTCATAACCTAAAAAGGACTCAGATTCTATACTCTGCACAAAAAGTGAAAATGAAATAATTCCAAAATATAATAAGAAATTATACCACAGCAAAAATTTAACACAGACTGAATTTATGAGTTACATAAATGAATACAAAATATTTTACAGAATTTTAGCATATAGTAACCACGTAAATCTATTTCTGCTTTATTGACTATGCCAAAGCCTTTCACTGTATGGATCACAATAAGCTGTGGAAAATTCTAAAAGAGATGGGAATACCAGACCACCTGACCTGCCTCTTGAGAAACCTGTATGCAGGTAAGGAAGCAACAGTTAGAACTGGACATGGAACAACAGACTGGTTCCAAATAGGAAAAGGAGTATGTAAAGGCTGTATATTTTCACCCTTTTATTTAACTTATGTGTAGAGTACATCATAAGAAAAGCTGGGCTGGAGGAAGTACAAACTGGAATCAAGATTGCCAGGAGATATATCAATAACCTCAGATTTGCAGATGACACGACCCTTATGGCAGAAAGTGAAGAACTAAAGGGTCTCTTGATGAAAGTGAAAATGGAGAGTGAAAAAGTTGGCTTAAAGCTCAACATTCAGAAAACTAAGATCATGACATCTGGACCCATCACTGCATGGGAAATAGATGGGGAAACAGTGGAAACAGTGCCTGAGTTTATTTTGGGGGGCTCCAAAATCACTGCAGATGGTGATTGCAGCCATGAAATTAAAAGATGCTTACTTCTTTGAAGGAAAGTTATGACCAATCTAGACAGCTTATTAAAAAGCAGAGACATTATTTTGCCTACAAAGGTCCATCTAGTCAAGGCTATGGTTTTTTCCTGTAGTCATGTATGCATGTGAGAGTTGGACTATAAAGAAAGCTGAGCACTGAAGTATTGATGCTTTTGAACTGTGATGTTGGAGAAGACTCTTGAGAGTCCCTTGGGCTGAAAGGAGATCAAACAGTCCATCCTAAAGGAGATCAGTCCTGGGTGTTCATCGGAATGACTGATGTTGATGCTGAAACTCCAATACTTTGGCCACCTGATGCAAAGAGCTGACTCATTTGAAAAGACCCCTGAAGCTGGGAAAGATTGAGGGCAGGAAGAGAAGCGGACGACAGAAGATAAAATGGTTGGATGGAATCACCAACTCAATGGACATGGGTTTGGGTAGACTCCAGCAGTTGGTGATGGACAGGGAGGCCTGGCGTTCTGCGGTTCATGGGCTTGCAAAGAGTTGGACACGACTGAGCGACTGAACTGAACTGAACTGAAATACTTAAAATGCATTATACTTTTTATGTTATTATAGTCAAAATGTAACTGTTAAGCTGGAAATTCAAATTATATACGATTTCCTAAGTGGAGGAACATGAACTTTATTTATTTTTTCTCTATGGGTTCCTGCATTTCTTCAAGTAACACAAGCCTTGCATGCTTGATTAAGAGGTTCAAGATAACAGATAAACTATAACATATGACCTATTTTGAAACTATACTTTATGAAGAGGGATACATTATTAATCATTGTTTTGAAGCAGGGAAGAATAAACCTGACTCCATACTAGATCTGTTTCTTTTACATTTTCCTGGTAACTCAGCTGGTAAGGGATCCACCTGCAATGCGGGAGACCTGGGCTTGATTCCTGGGTTGGGAAGATCCCCTGGAGAAGGGAACAGCTACCCACTCCAGTATTCTGGCCTGTAGAATTCCATGGGCTGTATAGTCCATGAGGTCACAAAGAGACAGACATGATTAAGCAACTTTCACATTCATATTCAAGTTGCATTTTATTACTTTTGCTACAAGTTAATCACTAAAGGAGCAATTTCTCTGCTCTTCCCCTAGTAGATTATTGGGCACCTACTGACCTGGAGATTCATATTCCGGTGTCATATCTTTTTGCCTTTTCATATTGTTCATGGGGTTGTCAAGGCAAGAATACTGAAGAGGTTTGCCATTCTCTTCCTAGTGGACCACAGTTTGTCAGAACTCTTACATTAACCCGTCCATTGTGCATGCATCTGGCAGTGAAAATAAAGTTGAAACTGGAATGTTACCATGAATCAAGGTAAATTGGATGTGGTCAAAGGAGATGGCAAGAATGAACATTGGCATTAGGAATGTTAGGAATCAGTCAAATAGACAGGAATGGATAATTTAGTTCAGGTGACCAATATATCTATTACTGTGGACAAGAACTCTCAGAAGAAATGGAGTAGCTCTCATGGTCTACAAAAGTTGGAAATGCAGTATTTGAGTGCAATTTCAAAAAATAACGGAATGTTATCAGTTTGTTTCCAAGGTAAACCATTCAACATAACAGTAATCCAAGTCTATGCCCTAACCTCTGATGCTGAAGAAGCAGAATTTGAATGGTTCTATGAAGATCTATAAGACTTTCTGGGACTAACACCAAAAAAAGATGTTATTCTTATCATAGGGGATTGGAATGCAAAAGTAGAAAGTCAAGAGTTACCTGGAGTGATGGGAAAGTTTGACTTGGAGTACAAAATAAAGCTGGGCAAAGGCTAACATATTTCTGCCAAGAGAACACACTGGTCATAGCAAGCACCCTCTTTCAACAACACAAGAGACAACTCTACACATGCACATCATCAGATAGTCAATACCGAAATCAGACTGATTATATTATTTGTAGCCAAAGATGGAGAAGCTCTATACAGTCAGCAAAAACAAAACCTGGAGCTTACTTTGACTCCTTTTACAGCTCCTTACTGTAAAATTCAGGCTTAAATTGAAAGTATGGACCATTCGGGTATGACCTAAATCAAACCCCTTATTATTATTTTTTTTTCTTTTATTAGTTGGAGGCCAATCACTTCACAACATTTCAGTGGGTTTTGTCATACATTGACATGAATCAGCCATGGATTTACACGTATTCCCCATCCCGATCCCCCCTCCCACCTCCCTCTCCACCCGATTCCTCTGGGTCTTCCCAGTGCACCAGGCCCGAGCACTTGTCTCATGCATCCCACCTGGGCTGGTGATCTGTTTCACCATAGATAGTATACATGCTGTTCTTTTGAAATATCCCACCCTCACATTCTCCCACAGAGTTCAAAAGTCTGTTTTGTATTTCTGTGTCTCTTTTTCTGTTTTGCATATAGGGTTATCGTTACCACCTTTCTAAATTCCATATATATGTGTTAGTATGCTGTAATTTTCTTTATCTTTCTGGCTTACTTCACTCTGTATAAGGGGCTCCAGCTTCATCCATCTCATTAGGACTGGTTCAAATGAATTCTTTTTAATGGCTGAGTAATATTCCATGGTGTATATGTACCACAGCTTCCTTATCCATTCATTTGCTGATGGGCATCTAGGTTGCTTCCATGTCCTGGCTATTATAAACAGTGCTGCGATGAACATTGGGGTGCACGTGTCTCTTTCAGATCTGGTTTCCTCAGTGTGTATGCCCAGAAGTGGGATTGCTGGGTCATATGGCAGTTCTATTTCCAGTTTTTTAAGAAATCTCCACACTGTTTTCCATAGCGGCTGTACTAGTTTGCATTCCCACCAACAATGTAAGAGGGTTCCCTTTTCTCCACACCCTCTCCAGCATTTATTGTTCGTAGGCTTTTGGATAGCAGCCATCCTGACTGGCGTGTAATGGTACCTCATTGTGGTTTTGATTTGCATTTCTCTAAAAATGAGTGATGCTGAGCATCTTTTCATGTGTTTGTTAGCCATCTGTATGTCTTCTTTGGAGAAATGTCTGTTTAGTTCTTTGGCCCATTTTTTGATTGGGTCATTTATTTTTCTGGAATTGAGCTGCAGGAGTTGCTTGTATATTTTTGAGATTAATCCTTTGTCTGTTTCTTCATTTGCTATTATTTTCTCCCAATCTGAGGGCTGTCTTTTCACCTTACTTATAGTTTCCTTTGTAGTGCAAAAGCTAATCAATGAATATAGTAAAGTTGCAGGATATAAAATTAACACACAGAAATCCCTTGCATTCCTACATACTAACAATGAAAAAACAGAAAGAGAAATTAAGGAAACAATACCATTCACCATTGCAACAAAAAGAATAAAATACTTAGGAGTATATCTACCTAAAGAAACAAAAGACCTATACATAGAAAACTATAAAACACTGATGAAAGAAATCAAAGAGGACACAAACAGATGGAGAAACATACCGTGTTCATGGATTGGAAGAATCAATATTGTCAAAATGGCTATTCTACCCAAAGCAGTCTATAGATTCAATGCAATCCCTATCAAGCTACCAATGGTATTTTTCACAGAACTAGACCAAAGAATTTCACAATTTGTATGGAAATACAAAAAACCTCGAATAGCCAAAGTAATCTTGAGAAAGAAGAATGGAACTGGAGGAATCAACCTGCCTGACTTCAGGCTCTACTACAAAGCCACAGTCATCAAGACAGTATGGTACTGGCACAAAGACAGAAATATAGATCAATGGAACAGAATAGAAAGCCCAGAGATAAATCCACGAACCTATGGACACCTTATCTTTGACAAAGGAGGCAAGGATATACAATGGAAAAAAGACAACCTCTTTAACAAGTGGTGCTGGGAAAACTGGTCAACCACTTGTAAAAGAATGAAACTAGAACATTTTCTAACACCATACACAAAAATAAACTCAAAATGGATTAAAGATCTAAATGTAAGACCAGAAACTATAAAACTCCTAGAGGAGAACATAGGCAAAATACTCTCTGACATAAACCACAGCAAGATCCTCTATGACCCACCTCCCAGAATATTGGAAATAAAAGCAAAACTAAACAAATGGGACCTAATGAAACTTAAAAGCTTTTGCACTACAAATCCCTTATAATTATACAGTGGAGGTGATGAATAGTTTCAAGGGATTAGATCTGGTAGACAAAGTCTCTGAAGAACCGTGGATGGAGGTTTGTAATATTGTAGAGGAGGCAGTGACCAAAACCATCCACAATAAAAAGAAATGCAAGAAGACAGAGTGGTTGTCTGAGGAGGCCTCACAAATAGTTGAGAATAGAAGAGAAGTGAATGGCAAAGAAGAAATGGAAAGATATACCCAACTGAACGCAGAGTTCTAGAGAACAGCAGGGAGAGATAAGAAGCCTTCTTAAGTGAAGAATGCAAAGAAATAGAGAAAAATAATAGAGTGGGAAAGACTAGAGATCTCTTCAAGAAAATTGGAGATAACAGGGGAACATTTCATGCAAAGATGGGTACAAGAAAGCACAGAAACAGTAAAGACATAACAGAAACAAAAGAGATTAACAAGAAGCAGCAAGAAAACGCAGAAGAACTATAGAAAAATGGTCTTCAGTTCAGTTAAGTTCAGTTCAGTCTCTCAGTTGTGTTAGACTCTTCGCGACCCCATGAATCGCAGCACGCCAGGCCTCCCTGTCCATCACTACTCCTGCAGTTTACTCAAACTCATGTCCATCGAATCAGTGATGCCATCCAGCCATCTCATTCTCTGTCGTCCCCTTCTCCTCCTGCCCCCAATCCCTCCCAGCATCAGGGTCTTTTCCAAAGAGTCAACTATTCGCATGAGGTGGCCAAAATATTGGAGTTTCAGCTTCAGCATCAGTCCTTCCAATGAACACCCAGGACTGATCTCCTTTAGGATGGACTGGTTGATCTCCTTGCAGTCCAAGGGACTCTCAAGTGTCTTCTCTAACACCACAGCTCAAAAGCATCAATTTTTCAAAATGGTCTTAATAACCTGGAAAGCCATAATGGAGAAGCAACCCACATAGAGCCAGACATCATGGAGTATGAAGTCAAATGGACCTTAGGAAACATTACTATGAGCAAAGCTGGTGGAGGTGATGAAATTCCAACTGAGCTATTTCAAATCCTAAAGATGATGCTGTTAAAGGGTTGCACTCAATATGCTAACAAATTTGAAAAGCTCAGCAATGGCCACAGGACTGGAAAATGTCAGTTTTCATTCCAATCCCGCAGAAAGGAAATGCCAATGAGGATTCCAACTACTATAAAACTGTACTCATTTCACATGCTAGTAAGGTACTGCTCAAAATCCTTTAAGCTAGGCTTCAACAGTATGTGAATTGAGAACATCCAGATGTACAACATAGGTTTAGAAAAGGCAGAGTAACCAGAGATTAAATTAGCAACATCCGTTGGATCATAGAGAAAGCAAGAGGATTCCAGAAAAAACATTTATTTCTGCTTCATTGACTATGCTTAACCTTTGACTGTATGGATCACAACTAACTGTGGAAAATTCTTAAAGAGATGGGAGTATCAGGTCACCTTACTGGTCTCCTGATAAACCTGTATGGAGGTCAAGAAGCAAGTCCAGCTAGAACTGGACATGAAACAATCGACTGGTTCAAAATTGGGAAAGGAGTATGACAAGACTGTATATTGTCACCTGCTTATTTAACTTATGCAGAGTACACCATGCAAAATGCCAGGCTGGATGAATCAGAAGCTAGAAGCAAGATTGTTGGAAGAAATAACAACAATATCAGATATGTAGATGGTACCACTCTAATGGCAGAAAGTGAAGAGGAACAAAAGAGCCTCTTGATGGAGATGAAAGAGGAAAGTGAAAAAACTGGCTTAAAACTCACAATTCAGAAAACTAAGATCATAGCATCCAGTTCCATCACTTCATTGCAAATAGAAGGGGAAAAAGTGGAAATTGAGAAACTTTATTTTCTTGGGCTCCAAAATCACTCTGGACTATTACTGCAGCCATGAAATTAAAAGATGCTTGCTCCTTGGAAGAAAATGACAGACCTAGACAGTGTACTCAAAACCAGAGACATCACTTTGCTGACAAAGGTCTCTATAGTGAAAGCTATGGTTTTTCCAGTAGTCATGTACAGATGTGAGAGTTGGACCATGAAGAAGGCTGAGAGCAGAATAGTTGATGCTATCAAATTGTGGTGGTGGAAAAGACTCTTGAATGTCCCTTGGACAGCAAGTATATCACACCAGTCAATCCTAAAGGAAATTAACCCTGAATATTCATTGGAAGGATTGATGCTGAAGCTGAAGCTCCAATACTTTGTCCACCTGACGCTAAGAGCTGACTCATTGGTAAAGACCCTGGTGCTGGGAAAGACAAGGCAAGAAGAGAAATCGGCAGCAGAGAATGAGACCATTGGATGGCATTACCAACTCAATGGACATGTGTTTGAGCAAACTCCAGGAGGTAGTAAAGGACAAGGAAGCCTTGCGTGCTGCAGTCCATGGGGTCACAAAGAGCAGCACAGGACTTAGTGACTGAACAACAACAACAATCCATAAAACGATGTTGTCTATAGCGCCAGTTCAGTTCAGTTGCTCAGTTGTGTTCGACTCTTTGCGACAGCATGAATTGAAGCACACCAGGCCTCCCTGTGTGTCACCAACTCCCAGAGTTCATTCAAACTCATGTCCATCGAGTCAGCAATGCCATCGAGCCATTTCATCCTCTATTGTCCCCTTCTCCTCCTGCCCTCAATCCCTCCCAGCATCAGGATCTTTTCCAACGAGTCAACTCTTCACATGAGGTGGCCAAAGTATTGGAGTTTCAGCTTCAGCATCAGTCTTTCCAATGAACACCCAGGACTGATCTCCTTTAGGATGGACTGGTTGGATCTCCTTGCAGTCCAAGGGACTCTCAAGAGTCTTCTCCAACACCACAGTTCAAAAGCATCAATTTTTCGGTGCTCAGCTTTCTTCACAGTCCAACTCTCACATCCATACATGACCACTGGAAAAACCATAGCCTTGACTAGACGGACCTTTGTTGGCAATGTAATGTCTCTGCTTTTTAATATGCTATCTAGGCTGGTCGTAACTTTCCTTCCAAGGAATAAGTGTCTTTTAATTTCATGGCGGCAGTCACCATCTGCAGTGATTTTGGAGCCCCCCAGATATAAAGTCTGACACTGTTTCCAATGTTTCCCCATCTATTTCCCATGAGGTGATGGGACTAGATGCCATGATCTTAGTTTTCTGAATGTTGAGCTTTAAGCCAACTTTTTCACTCTCCTTTTTCACTTTCATCAGGAGGCTTTTTAGTTCCTCTTCACTTTCTGCCATAAGGGTGGAGTCATCTGCATATCTGAGGTTATTGATATTTCTCCCGGCAATCTTGATTCCAGCTTGTGCTTCTTCCAGTCCAGCGTTTCTCATGATGTACTCTGCATATAAGTTAAATAAGCAGGGTGGCAATATACAGCCTTGACTTACTCTTTTTCCTATTTGGAACCAGTCTGTTGTTCCATGTCCAGTTCTAACTGTTGCTCCCTGACCTGCATACAGGTGTCTCAAGAGGCAGGTCAGATGGTCTGGTATTCCCATCTCTTTCAGAATTTTCCACAGTTTATTGTGATCCATAGTCAATAGAGCAGAAATAGATGTTTTTCTGGAACTCTTTTGCTTTTTTGATGATCCAGCGGATATTGGCAATTTAATCTCTTGTTCCTCTGCCTTTTTTAAAACCAGCTTGAACATCTGGAAGTTCACAGTTCACGTATTGCTGAAGCCTGGCTTGGAGAATTTTGAGCATTATTTTACTAGTGTGTGAGATGAGTGCAATCATGTGGTAGTTTGAGCATTCTTTAGTATTGCCTTTCTTTGGGATTGGAATGAAAACTGACCTTTTCCAGCCCTGTGGCCACTGCTGAGTTTTCCAAATTTGCTGACATATCGAGAGGAGCACTTTCACAGCATCATCTTTCAGAATTGAAATAGCTCAACTGGAACTATGACCTCCACTAGCTTTGTTTGTAGTGATGCTTTCTAAGGCCCACCTGACTTCACATTCCAGGATGTCTGGCTCTAGGTGATTATGATAAACACCATCATGATTATCTGGGTCGTGAAGATCTTTTTTGTACAGTTCTTCTGTGTATTCTTAACACCGCTTCTTAATATCTTCTGCTTCTGTTAGGTCCCTACCATTCCTGTCCTTTATTGAGCCCATCTTTGCATGATGTCTATAGCTTAAGGTATAAATAATGGCCACTTTCCTGGAATCTCGCCTTCCATGTCTGAAAGTTAAGCTAAAAATACCTTTGTTTAAGCTCACATGAACCATCCTGACCAGGCCCATCACTTTAGGAAAGAAGAAATTAATACATCCTCTTGAGTTTTTTTGGAACCACAAAATATTTGTGGTATCTTATTGCCTTTTTTATTTTAGCTCTTCACTGCCCCATCTTTGTATTATAAAAGAAACTAGAATCCAAACCTGTTGATATGATTCGTTGGGTCACTGCCCTCTGTTTGTTGGCTTTCTGATTAAAGTTGTTATCCCTTGCCCCAACATCTTGTCTCTTGATATTTTGGCCTGAGGTATAACAGGCAATACAAGCTTAGACTCAGTAATGCTTTGGGAAAACACTGTGGTATGTAGAAAGAGATATATGTTTGTTTGTTTGTTTTTCCCCTCATCATTTAACAAATATTTTACTTTGGGCATAGAGCAAAACATAGACAGACATGGTCCCTGTCCTCAAAAAGCTTAAAATCTCAGAGAATATAGAGCCCAGACTTTGAATTCCAGCTCTACCACTGTATTGGATAGATTTTGAACAGATACTGAAACTTCAGAGGACATGGATTTTGTGGTTGTTGTTTTCTTTTTGTTTTTGGCAGATGAATTATATGAGTACTTATCCTATTTGGTTGTTGTAGGAATTTAATGAAATAAAGTCCACAATGCTTGGCTCTGTATCTGTCATATAGTAGACATTTCTTTCACTTTCCTTTCCAAATACAGAGCCAGTAAATAATGTGACAGGCACAGAATGACATAAGCACAAATAAAATCTTGATTGATCTTAATAACAACTGAGCTGACAAGGCATGTTGTTGACAATTTTATTTTTTATCAAGGATTGATATTTTTGCAAGAGTTTATTAAATTTTTGAAATGTAAAATTTAAGATAAAAAATGTTATTGTTCATAGGTAGATTTCAGTTCAACTACTGAAATCACCATGTTTGTGTATGAAAATTGTCTATCCACTATACTGTACTGTGAACTTCAAATTTTTCATTAAATTTGAAATTTAGCTGTAGTAAGTCCTGTGTACTACTTTCTTTGTTCTTGGATATTTTCAAAGAACCCCATTCAGAAGAGTATAGGACTATGATCAGGTGTAGGCTATGTCCACAGAAACTATGAGACATTAATCATTTCACATGGGATTAAAGTATGTTCTTGACATTTCATATAACTGCATCACGTTAATGCTCAGACTCCCTTTCATGGATCTCAGCCTTGTTATTAGGGTGTCTGTTGCTGAGTCATGTCTGACTCTTTGCAACCCCATGGACTGCAGCACTCAAGGCTTCCTCATCCATCCTTCACTATCTCCTGGAGTTTACTCAAATTTATGTCTGTTGCATTGGTGATGCTATCTAACCATCTTATCCTGTCACCGTCTTTCCAATGAGCTAAGCTTTCCTAAAGATAGAGATATAGAAATTTTCCTTGATCTGAATGAATGTATTCCTCATTATTTTTTTTTTAAAATTCCTCTTCAATTCTATTTAAAGTATTATAACGCTAATATTTTAGGGCTTCCTAGATGGCTCAGTGTGTAAAGAATCTGCCTTTGATGCAGGAGATGCAGGTTTGATCCCCAGGTCGGGAAGATCCCCTGGAGGAGGGCAAGGCAACCAATTCCAATATTCTTGTTTAGATAATCCCATGGACAGAAAAGCTTGGCAGGCTACAGTCTTTAGGGTTGTAAAGAGTTGGACATGTCTGAAGTGGTTGAGCACACACATGATATTATTCATATTTTAAATTGGCTATACTCATGGTGAAATTACAAACTGCAGTGTGGAAGCCAGTCAATTTAGATTGTAAAAGGTAAGGTCAGAAGCTTAAAGTGAGAAAAAAAAAAGATACATTACCTATATTTATCTTCCATCTGCTCAGAAACTATTCAGATTGCCAACATACTGATGCATCATTTACTTATAATAATGTGTTAATCACAATAATGAGCAATCAATTTTTAGATGTTAAATGAATACTCAGAATAAGAAACCCTGTCATTTAGAAGGCCAGCTAATGAGAGCAAGGTAGAAAAATTGCTTGATTAGGCAGTTGACTTTTTTAATACAAATGTTTGTGTCATTATGAATTTCGAGTCTGCTAAACAACTGAGCTTCTTTATGCTAATTTTCAGCAAATTAAAGAGGACAGTTTTTTTAACAGGGAGCTTCAAGGGCAACTGCTTCATTGAGAACTTGCTTTGTGCATAATAGATGCTCAGTAAGCACTCAGTTCAGTTGCTCAGTAGTGTCCAACTCTTTGCGACCCCATGGACTGCAGTAAACATTGGACAGAAATAAACTGGTATAATTAGAGGGACATGGAAAATAGGAAACTGATAACTTCATTTGAATGAAACTGAAAAATGGCAGCACAAAATTCAGCAGGTTGATTTCATTGGAAATATTTATATCTTATAAGAATCTGTATATAGATATTTATTAGGTTGTTGCTAAGTATTTGTAATTTTACACTGTTGAACTTTGCTGTTTGATACTGGAATAAATTCTTAAATAAATATGGTTACATATCATTTTAATGTGCATTTCTAACTTTTTTTTTGCTAATGATTTATTACTTGCTGTTTATTTTATATTTATTTTAGACTACAGAAATTATTATAGACAAAAAGAAAATTCTAGTGATTTTTTTTTTATTCGAGTTCAAAATGGGTCATAAATCAGTGGAGACAACTTGTGACATCCACAGTGCATTTGGCCCAGGGACTGCTAATGAACATACAGTGCAGTGGTGATTCAAGAAATTTTGCAAGGGAGACTAGAGCCTTGAAGATGAGGAGCGCAGTGGCTGGCCATCGGCAATTGATAACGACCAGTTGAAAGGATCATTGAAGCTGATCCTCTTACCACTATATGAGAAGTTGCCAAAGAACTCAACATCGGCCATTCTATGGTCACTTGGAATTTGAAGCAAATTGAAAAGGTGAAAAATCTTGATAAACGGGTGCCTTATAAGCTGAATGAATATCAAAAAAATCATTGTTTCAAAGTGTCATCTTCTCTTATTCTATGCAATGACAATGAACCATTTCTCAAATGGATTGTGATTTTAGTTGAAAAGTGGATTTTACAGGACAACTGGCAATGACCAGTTTAGTGGCTGGACTGAGAAGACACTCCAAAGCACTTCCCAAAGCCAAACTTGCACCAAAAAAAAAAAAAAAAAAAGGCAACAGGCACTGTTTGGTGGTCTGCTGCTAGTCTGATCCACTGCAGCTTTCTGAATCCCAGCAAAACCATTATATCTGAGAGGAGTGCTTACCAAATTGATGAGATTCACTGAAAACTACAATGTCTGCAGTCAGCATTGGTCAACAGAAAGGGTCCAATTCTTCTCCATGACAATGCCTGACTGCATGTCACACAATCAATGCTTCAAAAGTTGAATGAATTGGGCAATGAAGTTTTGCCTCATCTGTCATATTCACCTGACCTTTCACCAACCAAATACCTCTTCTGCAAATATCTTAAAAACTATTTGCAGGGAAAACACTTTCAAAACCAGGAGGAGGCAGAAAACGCTTTCCAAGAGTTCAGTGAATCCTGAAGCATGATTTTTATGCTACCAGAATAAAAAACTTATTTTCCTTTTGCAGAAACGTGTTGATTGTAATGGTTCCTATTTTGATTAATAAAGATATATTTGAGCCTAGTTATAAAGATTTAAAATTCAGGGTCCAGAACCGCAATTACTTTTATACCAATATAATAGAATAGTTTACCCTGGTGGCTCAGATCGTAAAGAATCTGCCTGCATTGACCCGGGTTCGATCCCTGAGTTGGGAAGATTCCCTCGAGAAGGGAATGGAAACCCACTCCAGTATTCTTGTCTGGAGAATTCCACGGACAGAGGAGCCTGGCAGGCTCTAGTCCATGGGGTCTCAAAGACTTGGACATGATTGAGTGACTCACACTTTCACTTCAATAGAATGTATTTATATAAATATATAGAATCTATATATAGAAGAAATGATAGATTGTCTCTCTCTCTCTATATATATATATATGTATATATATATTTATATATTCTTGTATCAGAAACAAAAAATTCTGTTTTCTTTGGGAGTGATTTGGCAGTGTATTATGGATGAGAAGTCTTTACTTTCATAGATTGTCCCACAATAATAGACTTTGCTTGTTTACAAATTGTAACCATGTTTCTTGTGATATAAACAGTTCATAGTCTAGAGCAGAGTTTGATAAATCCAGCCTGCCAAGTCCAGTCTGCCATCTGATTTTGCACAGCCTGTGAATTAAGGATGGCTTTTAAACCATTTAGAATAGTTGAGAATCGTTGAAATAAATCAAAAGAATAATAATTTGGTGGTACATGACAATTATAAGAAATTGAAATTTCAGTTCCCATAAATGAAGTTTTAATATACTACAGGCACCTGTATTAATTTACTTATAATCTGCAGCTGTGTTCTTTTTTTCCCCTCTACATTGGCAGAGCTGAGTATAGAGACAATTTGGCTGGCAAAATAAAAAATATTTATTATGTGATACTTTGTTGAATGGGGGTTCCCTGGTGGCTTAGAGGGTAAAGAATCTGACTGCTATTCAGGAGACCTGCGTTTGACCCCTGGGTCAGGAAGTTCCACTAGAGAAGGGAATGGCCACTCCAATATTCTTGCCCAGAGTGATCCATGGACAGAACTGGTGGGCTACAGTCCAGGGGGTCGCAAAGAGTCAGATGTGACTGAGTGACTACCATTTTCACTATTTTTCACATTCTTGAATAATTCTTCAATTCCAGTCTAGAAATTATAGTGTAGAATGTAAGTACCATGGGGACAAGGATGACGTGTAGCATGGAAATCAAATTCTATTCTTTATTCTGCTAGTAGATGAAATGGTGCAAAATAACTCTCCATCTCTGCTTAGCCATCTTAAAACTCTGAGATAATATTTAGTTTCATATTTTATGCTTAATCTGATTCTTCTTTAAAATGAATAGTCTCATTTTTTATTGATTAATGTTCAATATTTATTCATCTTGTACCCAGAATTCTCAGTTCAAATGGAAGCAATATGCTGAATTTTATCTGGGTATTGTGTTTGGATACTTTTGGATTAATTAAGGCTATGTCACCCTTTTTCTTGTGCTACTTTGCTGTCCTCATTGTTAGGACATGCTTCCTTAGGTCTTTCATGTTGAGTGCACAATTGAGATACCGTGTGCATTCTCATCCAGCATGCCCAATATATAATCTCATTATACTCAACATGCTGTTATAACAATAACTATTAATATAATGATCATATTAACACACAGCAGACTTATTGAATACCCCTTTTCCCTGCTGTAAATACTTTATTAATGCATTGATCCTCATAATAATCCTGTAGTCTATATATTCTTTTATCTCCATTTTGCAAACAAGGAAACAGATGCAAAAAAATTTCATAAGTGGCTGTAACTTTCTTTAAACCCCTCTATTTCCAAACTCTATAAAATTCAAGACCTCTGAAGCCAAACTTGAAATAATTTTGGAGGAGTGTCAAGATCACAGTGCTGCTGTCTGGGGCTGGTGAACTGCCCTTTATTCCTTTAATGCTGCATTGGGATGCCATGATTAAATGATGATGTCTTTGGGTGCATCTGTTGATAAGGTATTATATTATTGCTCTATAGGTAAAACTATTCAAATATCATAACAACTAAATGCTTTAGTTCTTGGGACACTGAAAAGGGAGAAGGTATCAGATGCAGTCCTTTCCACGGAGTTTTGAATAACTTTGTAATGAGGTTTTGTTAGTGATTCAATAGTATCATATTGCTGATGTGAATAATTTGACACTCTCCCTATATCTGAGCAAAGTGGGACTATCTTGTGAAATACAGTTCATTTGCATAATGTTCCTCCAAAGATAAAATCTACATGGTTATGCAAACACTACATGTGTTTAGAACTTAAATGCATTATGCATGTCTATTTAAGAGGTTCAACTGTTGGAATATTAATTTGTCTTTTTAATTTTTTTCTTGCTTATAGTATTTCTCCCAGCCTCTTTCCTTACCCTCAACTCAATACAGTGGCCAGACATTTGTATTTTCATGTCTTAGGGAAAACTGTGATGCAGAGGTCAAAATTAGAGGATACTCAGAGACAGTATTTTCTTGTAAGTGATGGGGGAGAAGTGAGTCCTTTGATTTTAGATAGAGTAAATTGGAAACTCTCTGATCCTGAGAAGACCACGAGGCACCAGGAGCTGCCTGCTGGGTGTTCCCATTTTCCTATAAAGTCCCCAGGGAGATCGGAGGAGTTCAGAGGGAAATGGCTGAACTCTAGGCAGAGGGAGTTTCTCGATCTCAGGAAAGATGTCTTTCATCAAGCATAGAATGAGTACAGCCCAGCTTTTGGATACCTAGAACCCATCTTGGGTCAGACACTGAGGTGACTAGAAGTGACTGTGATAAAACGTCTTCCTTTTCGCAAGTACTACATAGGTCTCCTTGTATGTATTTGTGTGCACTAAGTTGCTTCGGTCCTGTCCATGTCCACCTCTGCAACGATATGTACTGTAGCTTGCCAGCCTGCTCTGTCCTTGGGATTCTACAGGCAAGGATTCTAGAGTGGGTTGCCATGCCCAGGAATCCTCCTCCAGGGGATCTTTCTGACCCAGGAATCAAACCTGCATCTCTTATGTCTCCTGCATTGGCAAGTGAGTTCTTTATCACTCTCCCCACCTGGCAACTCAGGCCTCTTTGTAGGAGCATGATAAGGAAAGAACTAGTCCTAAACTTAATTTCTAAGAATGAATTTTCCTCTATTCTAGCAGAAAAGAGGTCTACATTTGAATTTAATTAGATTTAAAGGAAATAAATGTGACATTTCTCTCACACTTGAGATTGTGGACTAAAATCTAGTAGGCACGAGATTTAGCAGTCTACGTAGTTACTGCATACATATGTATGTGCAAAATAAATCCTTCTTTTGAATATCCCTAGCCACTTGTCTTCAGGTCATACTCCCTCTGATTCACATAAAACTACGTCTAAGTGAGAATGAAAAGGATTATCCACTTGACAAACATGTAAACTCTAATTTCACAGCATGCTGCAAGAAAAATGACAACTTGGCTCCATCTGTAAAGAAGAACAGCATGTGCCTCAATATGTTTTTCACATGTATTTCCATTAGTTTTAGATGATTTACCTGAGGCTTTTCTTTTGCCCATTGTTTCAGTTGTTTTTTCTCCTTAATATGGATGAAGATCTAGGATATTTGCATTCTTAATCCATCTTTCCAACTGAGTCATAGTGCAGCCTCTAGCAGCCATTTACTTTCTTCCCACTGGAATGCAGCAGCCAGAAATACCCACCGAGACCTGAGAATACATGTGATATTCCTACTTAATCATTACTGGTGAAGGATTTGAGATTTTCTAATGAAAATTTTGATCACAGGCAATATATTATAATTTAATTTGAAACTATTATCCTGCTTTATTCTGCTTTCAGAAGGATATGTAGGAATCAAACTTTGTGTTAGGTAACATACTTTGTGAGGTAAGTAGCAAAGAACTATGAATAAAAATGGAACATTACAGATTCCATTCAGACCAGGCAAAATGACCCATTCTGCAAAAAGTAAAGAAATTTAATTCAGTATAAGCTGATTTATTGCAAAGAAAGAAAATGTTACCTTCTAGTTGACTAGGCATTTCTTTAATAATATGCTACATTTTAGACTGGACTTTTCTTACCTCAAGTTACTGAAGTTTTGTTTAGTCTATAAATGATTTCATTTGGTGCTTTTGAATGCTGTGCAACAATAGATCAATAGATATGCAGAGATTAGAAAGTTCTATTTTTTTTTCTTCTAGTGATCCAATAACAATACAAAATAGAATTTCATTTTTTTATGTAAACAGTCACTATCCATGGCAGCATTTGGAAAGGCTACTGTGTCGCTTGATCTCATTTTAGAGAAGTTATATTTCAGACGTGATTTGGATATTTGAAAACCATTAATAAATCCAAGGCTCTGTCTGTAAAAAGTACAAAGCAGTTTGAGATGTATACAATATGCTGTTCTCAACAACCACCCGCCTCCCAAAATTCAATATGGCTGATCATTGATTTCTTGTGAACCATAGAGAAGGACTTCTCTGAAAATAGGGGGAATCAATAAAGGAAAGCAAGATGTGATATGAGAGCTATTTCTAATTTGTCTTTTTTCAGGGTTTAAAAAACTCATTAAATTTTGTTGAATGAAATATTCTTTAAATTCTGTAGTGCCTTTACAAGTTTCTAAAGTTTCATAAATATGATTTCATATAATTGCATAATAACCCCTCTTTTCTCATTCCCTTCTCTAGCCTCCCTAGTAACCACTAGTTTGTTCTTTGTATATGTGAGTCTGCTTTTTTTATCCACTAGTTTGTTGTATTATTTTTAGATTCCACACATTTGTGATATTATGCAGTATTCCTCTTTCTCTGTCTGACTTATTTCTAATAGCTTAATGCCCTCCAAATCCACACACACAAATGCAAAATTTTGTTCTTTCGTGGCTGATGACAAGCCCTAATTTCTAAACATATGCCCCATTAATAGTGTACACTGTCAGAAATATTTCCACAAGTAACTTTATTGGGTCTCTTTCTTTACATTATTTGTCTTTACTTATTTTTTAAACTAAAATATTCTTGGGAATATGAAATATTATTTATTTTAACTGATCAAATCTTGAAGGTGGATTTTTTTAGTTGTCTTGGGTGCTGAATAGATAGGAATAAAGGGTGTCTGTTTTAACAAGAAAACCCCTTGAAAGGTAACTGAGGACTTGTGGGTTAGTGGAGGAAAGAAGACAAATGCTTCGTTCCTTGCAGTTCTTAGGAGCTCTTCTGTTCATAGGATTGTATGTTCCTGTTAACTCCATTAAGTTTCTTCAAGGTGTTTCTTTGGCAAAAACTTTGATGAAATTGAGCTCTATACATATTGAAATCCTGGTAGTCCCATGGCCAATGTGTTCCCTCAATTTGTAGCCTAAAGCTTATTTATTTTATTTTTAGAATCACTCTCTCTTTATGAACCAAATTACAATTAATTTTTTAACAGGATATGTTTTATGAAAGGTTTGTTCTACTCATAGAAACAAGATAGTACAATGTTACATGACTTCAGAATAGTCTGCCTTGATTAAGTAAAAGGCTCTTTTGTTTCTGTGTAAAGTGGATAAGTTAATATTTCTCTTTATTCAAAAATGAGACTAAATGAAGATAATACTATCTAAATGGGTACTGGTAAGATTAGGTGTGTGTGTGTGTGTGTGTTGTGTATCAACTAGGTTATTATCTGGCACCCAGGGCTAAATAAGTATCATTTTTAAAATTAATATTCAATTAAATATTCATTAAGCAGCTATTATATATCATGTAGTGTCCTAGGCACTAAAGAAACAACAGCAAAACAAACAACATATCTACATAAAACTTACACCTTGAATTATAAGATTTAGCTATTATTACTGGCTATCATTCCTTAAAGCAAGCAAAGAAGGCTCTTTGTTGTTAGACTGACTAAAAAATACGAATGTTAGAGGAAGTCATTAAACTGCATTTTGCTAGGGGAGATTTATTTTATTCATTTTAATATATGTGTAACCAATAGGCTGGCTTCACTCGTGGCTCAGGGAGTGAAGAATCTGCCTGCAGTGCGGGAGACCTGGGTTTGATCCCTGGATTGGGAAGATTCCCTGGAGGAGGGCATGGCAACCCACTCCAGTATTATTGCCTGGACAATCCCCATGGACAAAGGAGCCTTGTGGGCTACAGTCCACGGGGTCGCAAAGAGTTGGACACAACTGAGTGACTAAGCACAGCACAATAGCTAAGATAAAATAGCTAAAATGATTAAGAATAAGAGTTTGCCAAAGACTGGGTCAAAATAGTATGCCTTGTTGCCTACTGCATTTCAGATCATTTGTCAGTAGTTCCCACTGTGTCACTGACATACTTTACTTTTTCATCATAAACACAAATCTCCTTAAAACCTGAAAGAACACATTTTATCATTTGGCATTGCTTTCAGCAGTTAATCTAATGGGAGTCTATCCATTCTACTGAAACAGGAAGAGGTCTTTAATAATCATACAATCAAAAGAACAACTAAAATAAAATAAATCCTGTAAAATATTATTAATATTTTATAGACAGAAATAACACCTTTTAAAATATTACAATATACTTCCCATTGCTTGGAAATTACTTCAACTATTTTTCATGGCTTTACCCATCTTTATTCAGTAGAATCAAATTAACTTTGGATAACTCACCTACTCTTTCAACTACTCTTCTGCAGGCAACAAACTAATTGGTTTCTTTAACCTTCCTTAATAGGTTAGGAGGAGAAAGCATACTTTTGAAAAAATTTTGGATTAGATGATTTATATTCAGCAAAATGAAACAATTACAGAATTTTAAAGTAGAAAGGGATAATATGGATTATCAAAAACAGCAGCCCTCAGGCTTTATTTTTAAGATTTTTATTTGGATGTGGACTGTTTTTAAAGTCTTTATTGAATTTATTACAATATTACTTCTGTTTTAATTTTTTGGCCCCAAGGCATGTGGGACCTTAGCTCCCCAACCAGGAACCAAACCTTCACCTCCTGAATTGAAAGGTGAAGTCTCAACCCATGGACTTTCAGGGAAACCCCCAGGCTTTGTTTTTAAGCTGAATACTTTTTATTCAAATAAAAACAATATGCAAGAGTCCAAAATGCAAAAGAGATTAAAAGTGAGGTGAGGTTCTCCGATTGAAATGAGGTGCAAGCCCTGGAGCTCAACTTTTGTGGTAATGGCAATTACCACAGAATTCACTCCATGCCAAGAAACTCAGGTTTAAACTTCCCTGACCAAATTTCAGGTCCTGGATTTCATACTTAAATTTTGGTCTGAAGGGAAAAATATATTTGTTTAAAATCAGACAGCGAGTACAAAAGAGTAAAACCAAAGTCTTCAGATGGTTACACAAGTTTTCCCTTTTTTTCTTCATATTGTTGCCATTTAGTTGTTAAGTTATCTGACTCTGCAATCTCATGGACTGTAGTCTGCCAGGCTCCTCTGTCCATGGGATTTTCCAGGCAAGAATGCTGAAGTGGTTTGCCATTTCCTTCCCCACAGGATCTTCCTGACTCAGGGATCGAAGCCAAGTCTTCTGAGTTAGCAGAGAGATTCTTTACCACTGAGCCACCGTATTAGGACATAGTATTTTGCATTGTAATTAAATTGAAGGTTAAGCCTTCAAAATACTATGCACTATAATTAAATTGATTCTTTACAGATTCTTTACCATCTGAGCTACCAGGGGGCTTCCTGGTAACTCAGATGATAATTTTTTTTATTTTTGTATTGCTTGTATTTTTACTCCACAGTGACACTGTTTTCTCATTCTCTTCAAAATCTTTTGGATATCTATGAGTCTCAGTGGAGTTTGGTCCCTTACATAGAAGCTACAACCCTCTTGTCTTGATACAAACCCCTCTCTACTTGGGGTATCTTGTGAAATTGATGCAGGTCATGACCCAGGCATCTTTGAAGCCCAATTTGAGATGCATATCTTTGAGATTCTAAAAACAAAACAAAACAAAAAAAATTGTTTGCTTGAAAGAGTACTCTGCCTTATAGCTTTCTGAGGTCTTAAGGATATTTTCTGCAGTCTTACCTTGACTTCATTTTTGAATGAATGTTTTTTTCCCTGAGAGCATCCTAGATTTGCTATCTCCTCAGAAGTTTATTTATTAAATAAGCATATTTTGGCATCTAAAGAGATTAAAAATAAGCAACAGTTTTATATTCAAAACTGCAAAGTCTTTATTCCCTTATATATAACAACTTTTTCTTTCACCTGATTTTTTTTCAGTTTTACTGAAGTATAGTTGGCAAATACAATTGTAATATATTTAAATTATACAACAGAATGATTTGATATACATAACATTGTTAATGGATTCCCACAATTGAGCTAATATACAACCATCACTTCACATATTTACTTTTTTTGGTGTGTATGAAAACACACGTTTTATTCTCTTAGCACATTTCAATTATACAATATAGTATTATCTGCCAAGGGTTTCCCAGGTGGCACTAGTGGTAAGGAACCCACCTGCCAATGTGGGAGATGTAAAAGATGCAGATTTGATCCCTGGGTCAGGAAGATCCCGTGTAGGAGGGCATGGCAACTCACTCCAGTATTCTTGCCTGGAGAATCCCACGGAGAGGTGAGCTGGTGTGCTACTGTCCATAGGACTGCAAAGAGTCAGACATGACTGAAGCGACCTAGCATGTACTCACACATTATCCACTAAAATCCCCATGTTATGCATTAGATCCTTAGACCTTATTCATCCTATAACTGAAATTTTGCTTCCTTTTACTAACCTCTTCCATTTTTCTCTCCCAGCCCTGAGCAACCATAATTCTATTCTGTTTCCATAAGTTCCTCTTTTTTTGTTTTACAGTCCACATATAAACGATAGCATGTGGTATTTTTCTGTCTTGGTCTGGCTTATTTCACTAGCATTGGGCCCTTAAGGGTCCATTCATGTCATTGCAAATGGGAATATTTGCTTTTTCTTTTGAGGCTGAATATTTATTCAGTTGTGTATCTATGTGTATGTGTGTGTGTGTGTGTGTAGTTGTATATCAATGTGTGTGTGTGTGTGTGTGTGTGTGTACACATGCTAAGTTGCTTCAGTGGTGTCCGACTCTTTGTGACCCTATAGACTGTAGTCTGCCAGGCTCTTCTGTCCATGGGGATTCTTCAGGCAAGAATACTAGAGTAGGTTGCCATTTCCTCTTCCAGGGAAGGAGGAACCCAGGTCTCATGTCTCCTGCATTGACAGGCGGGTTCTTTACCATTAGCACCACCTGGGAAGCCTATAAATATATATCTCTGTGTGTATGTGTGTGTGTGCATTTGATATCTTTATCAGTTCATCTGTTGATGGATAAAGTTGTTTTCTTATCTTGGATATTATAAATAATACTGCAATGATTATGGCAGTGCAGATATATCTTCAACATAATTATTCCGTTCCCTTTGGATGCATACAAAGTGAATCATATGGTAGTTATTTCAACATCTTGAGGAATCTCTATACTGCTTTTAACAGTGACAGTACCAGTTTATATTCCCACCAATTCTATACAAGGGTTTCATTTTTCCCACACCCTCACCAATGTTGTTATTGCTTGTCTTTTGATAATAGCCATCCTAATAGATATGAGGTAATATTTCATTGCAATTTTAAATTATAATTCTCTGGTGGCTCAGATGGTAAAGGATCTACCTGCAATGCAGGAGCCCCAACTGAGTGATTTTTTTTCCCTCCACTGATTATATTAAGGAGATTACCTCCTATGTTTTCCTCTAGGAGTTTTACAGTTTCAGGTATTACATTCATGTCTTTACCCCATTTTGAATTGTGTGCGTGTGTGTGTCAGGGGGTGTGTGTAGTTTGTTTGTGTAAAACAGGGATCTATTTCCATTTTTTGCACATGAATGTATAGTTTTCAAATACTATTTATTGATGAGATTATCCTTTTTCCATTGTACATTCTTGGCACCTATGTTGAAAATTAATTGACTAGATATGCATGAATTTATTTCTGGGCTTTCTATTATATTCCATTGATCTATATGTCTGTTTTTATGCCAATACTATACCGATTAGTTTACCGTAGCTTTGCAAGATATTTCAAAATTAGGGAGCATGATGCCTTCAGCTTTGTTTTCTTCTGCAAGATTGCTTTGACTGTTAGAGGTCTTTAGTGGTTCTGTATGGAATATAGGAATTTTCTCTAGTTCTGTGAAAATTACCATTGGAATTTTGATAGGGGTTTCATTGAATCTGTATTTACTCAGCTGAAATGTAGGAGTCACTCAACTAGGTTCTGGGCTTGCCTCAGAGGGAACTGATCTGTGATCTGTGTGTAGCTGTACGTTTGGTGCAACCATAAGAGAAGGGAAATTCAGGACTTTTCAAGTCTCTATCTTGGTGACTTCAGCTTCTCTTAAGCTTTTTATTTTCTTTCTTTTTTTCTCATTTTATTATCAGCAGCTAGAAAAAGATAAGGATGTCATGCAACATTTTATCTGGAAATGTCCTTAACTAAATCATAGAATTCATTAGGTTTATTTTCTATTTTTCATATTTTCACAGGTAATAATGCTGCTCAACTTTCTACCATTACAGAAGAGTCCTTTGTTCTCCATCATTCATCTGTATTTTTGTCACTTTCCTGTGAGGCTTCACAGACATTCTTCTCAGGGTTCTTTAGACTTCTGCTAATGGTCTCAAGGACTTTCAGAGTCTGCTCATCATTCTTTCCTAAAGCTTGTTTTAGGTTTTATTATACCAGCATTCCCTTGTTCTGGACACAACTGATGCATATCAAGCCCTCTCAAAGTTGTTGTTTAGCCGCTAAGTCATGTCTGACTCTGCTACCCCATGAACTGCAGCTTGCCGAACTTCCCAGTTCTTCACTGTCTCTCTGAGTTTGCTCATACTTATGCCATCCAATCATCTCATCCTCTGCCCCCTGCTTGTCCTCTTGCCCTTAATCTTTCCCAACATCAGGGTCTTTTTCAATGAGTCAGTTCTTTGCATCAGGTGACCAAAGTATTGGAGCTTCATCATTAGTCCTTCAAATACATATTCAGGGTTGATGCCCTTTAGGATTGACTGGTTTGATCTTCTTGCTTTCCAAGGGACTCTCAAGAGTCTTCTCCAGCACCACAGTTCAAAAGCATACAACTGATGCATATCAATCCATTCCAAAGTTAGTTACATATCACAACAACAATCATTTATTATTATTATTTCTTATGACTTTGGGAACCGACTCTGCTTAGGCTAGGTAGTTCTACTTAGGGGTCTCTCATGAGGTTGTAACCAGACAATGGCTGGATCTGGAGTCATCTCTAAGGCTTTTTACATATCATACAGCTGATGATGGTGACAGTTGATGATGGCTTATGTTTGGAATCTCAACTTCATCCTTCCATGTGGCCTAGGCTTTTTTTCAATATAGTGACTGGATTTCAAAAGCAAGTTTCACAGGAAGGAAACAGACAGAAATCTTATGCCACAACAGGAATATTTGAAAAAATTGACTATCTCAATGTTTTGGTGTTTGAAAATAGACAGATTTTGTGACCTAGCCTCAGAAATCATATAGCATCACTTCCACCATATAAGTCAAGGCTATAGCAACATTCCAGCAAAATTCAAGGGGAAAGGATAACAGCTTCTCTTCTGGATGGAGAGGTAGAAAGGTCACAAAAAGGAGCCCATGAATAACAGGATGGTGTTACACAGGTGTTTGGAAAAATACAATCAGCTACAAGCATAGGACATAATGTTAGCTGTAATGTATCACATGGCAATATGCATTAGAATCATGCTTTAAATTAATCATGCTTTAAATCAAACATTAAATTATTTCATATTAGATGCATAAACAGCTTAATGTATTTATTAAAAATAAAAAGCAAATATTTGCCACAATAGGAATACTTGAAAAAATTGACTATCTCAATGTTTTGATGTTTGAAAATAGACAGATCTTACAAAATGTATGATAGTCCCTGCTGGGAGAAAGTAAATATTTCACAATAAATGAGGCGAGTCATATTCAGTGGGACAAATAAATATCTCAGACAGTCTTTGAGAGATAAAACAGTCTGAATATGAAAAGAATAACTTCTATACTAAATTCTAAGATATAGTAATGTGATAAGACAATTTCTGAAAAACTAAATTTTCTGACTTTTAAAACTCTCTGTTTAAAAGTCTTTCTCTTTTCTTCCAAATATTTTATCATGTGACAAAGTATATTAAAATAAAGTAAAACCTAATTACTTTAAATGTTGAAGCTGCTTTTGGGCAGCAACTCAATCTGCTTTCAAGTACAGACTAGAAAAATCCTCTTACTCTTTCTTATGGGAAAGGATAATGGGAGGAGATTAATGGGTTTCAAACTATTAGAACTTTAAGACTTTGGCATCAGAAGTCAGGGATTACTTAAGTCATAATTGCATGAGGTATGAGTAGATGGCCATCATAGAGGGTACCTTTTAATAGCCCCTTTCTTTTATGAAGTCAAACATACCTATTATGGTAGCTCCACTTGTATCCTTTTTCCTCCCTGTTCCCTTGAGTTTAGCCCTTTAAAGAATTTCATAAAAGGGAAATATGTATTGCATGTCTAGTATGTGTGAGGCTCTATGCAGGCCATTTTAACTTTGTATCTTATTATTATTATTATTTTCCTCATGGTCTCTCTGGTATAAGTGTTCTTATCACCACTTCGTCTTAGTGTTTTGTTTGCTTGTTTGATTGCTATTTGATTTTATTTGAAAATTATTTTTGTGAATTACTACAGGCATGTAAAGGCATAGAAAAGCATATAATGAACACCTGCATATGCATCACCTAGCTTAAATGAAATATTTCAAATTAAATTTAAATCTGCTGTGTACCTTTTCATGATTCCATTTCTCTCATTCTCATCTAAAAAGTAATTACTAAGAATTTATCACACCTACACATAAACTATTTTATACGCTTCTGAATATTTTCAAATGTAAAAGATGTTATCATACCTTCTGCAGCATTTTTTCCCTAAAATTATATTTTAACTTTTAACCAAGTTCATGCAGGAGGTGTTTATTTGTTTTTATTTTATTGCTGTGAAGGCTTATAATGTTACTTATATTTATCCACTCTTTTATTTTTATTTTTTTTTCACTCTTTTATTTTGATAGATATTTACACCATTAAACTTTTTTCATCAGTACAAATTTTGTTGCCATCATTTATTAGTTTCTGCTATTCTTTCAAAATATAAATGAATTTTGTTTTGCTTAAATCAACATTTATACATTATAATGAATATTAAAAATACTATTTATTACTGAACCACATAGTGTTCTGTGATTAGTTTTTTTTTTTTTTTTTACTACTTTTCTTCCCTCGTGTTATTGTTGGATAAAGAGGTGTGAGGCAGGGCAAGTCTGTTTCTGAATTTTTTAATTGTTTCACTAAATTTAAAAGGATGTATTTTAGAGAAATATGAATAGTACATTGATAAAGATTGACTTATTGATGAAAGAAAAATATGTGTCAAAGAGAAAGAAAAAATGAGAGCTGAGTAACATACCTTGAATACTACACACTATTCATATGTATTCATATATGTTTGCATTTTTCTAGATACTAGATACCCTCTACTTTAGTATTTCCAATACAAAATAAACTCCTTTGCCCCTATATCTTCCCTGGTGGCTCAGATGGTAAAGAATCTGCCTGCAGTGCAGGAGACCTGGGTTTGATCCCTGGGTCAAAAAGATACGCTGGAGTAGGAAATAGCAACCTACTCCAGTAGTGTCGCTTAGAGAATTCCATAGACAGAGGAGCCTGGCGGGTTACAGTCCATGGTGTTGCAAAGAGTCAGACTTAACTGAGGGACTAACACACAACTTCCTACCCACTTTGTTTGTTTCCCTTCTGTGGTAGGGAGAACAGTGGCCTCCAAATGTGTACCTCTCCTAACCCTTGGAACCTGTAAATATGTTATCCTACAGTGCAAAGACAATTAAAAAAAAATGTGATTAATGGTATGGACCTTGACATAGGGAGGTTGTCTTGGATTATTCAGGTGGGCCCATTCTAATTATGAGTGAATGAAAGTCACTCAGTTGTGTCCGACTCTTTGCAACCCCATAGACTGTAGCATGCCAGGCCCCTCTGGCCATGGAACTCTCCAGGCCAAGAATACTACAGTGGGTAGCCATTCCCTTCTCCAGGCGATCTGAGCCCCTAAAATTCAACAGTCTTTTCTTTGTGGGTTACGGAAAGAGAGGGAGATATGATTATGATAAAGAGAGAGATTCAGTGCTGCTAGTATTGAACAGCCTCAATGTCACTTGGTCATGGGGCACTGAACCAAAGAATGTGGCATATTTAGAACTGAAAAAGGAAACCAATTCTTCTCCAGAGTCTCCAGAAAGGAACACAGTGCCGGCTATACCTTGATATTAGCCCAGTGAGATCTGTGTTGGCTTTCTGACTTACAGAACTGTGAAGTAATAAATTTGCATTATTTATGCTGATCAATTTGCTATTGTAGTATAAACAACTAGTATACTTTCACAGCTAACTTTCTTGAAACAGACATCTCTTGTTGCCATCAACATTAATTTACACTGACTTTTCTTTTAATCCTACTTCTATTAGGCTTATGTCCTCATCACTCTATTAATTTGTTATCAAAGACATCTATAACTTAGGTCTTCTAAATTTAATTATCATTTCTCTATTCTTATTTTAACTGTCCCCTTAGTGTTACTGGATTCAGTTTATCATTTTTCCCTTATTGAAACAGTGTTATTTTGAATATAGCAGAAAAATCACATGCACAGTTTTCTTCCTCTTACTCTCTTTTCATGGTTTTGCTAATTCTTTCCGTGTCTATAAATGAAACATTTAGTATTTACCCTGTCAAACTTCAATGACTGTTTCTTTATCGTTTTCATATGGATATCTAATATTTCAAATGAATGGTCAAAATGAAATCCTTAATTTGTGCCAAACCTTCTTTTATCACTCATTTGGTTGCTCAAGCAAATCCCTAGGAATCATCCTAGATTTACATTTCACTAACCCCTCACATTCACTCCTGTGGAAAATACTGTATATACTACTTCTAATCTGTCCACTTCTGTTACCTTTGTCACTGCTTTAATTCAAATCATTACCATCTCATGCCTGGACATCACATATTCTTCTGATAGGTCTACTAGCTTCTGCTCTTTCCACCTCCTTCCCCACATGAAAATTTCATTCATCACATAGTTGCCAAAGTAATTTTTTTAAAGGTAAGCATATAACTTCATTTTCCTACTTAGAACACTCAAATGGAATCACATTTTATTGACAATGAAATTCAAACTTTAACCTGATTTGTCAACTGTATATTATATAACTTTTTACCTTTCTGACTTCAAGTCATAGAATCCTCCCCTAGTGCTCTAATCTTCAACTATAGTGTCTTTTGAAATTATTATTTCTTCTGCATATAATTCTCTTTCCACAAGATCTTCTCCTGGTTGACATATTTTTATCACACTGAGATCAGTTTAAAGATGAGAACTTACAAAGACGGTCCTTCTCTGGTCATAAAACAAAAAGTAGTCTTCTTATCAGTATCATAGTCCCTTTGGATTCTCGACAGAGTATTTATCAATATTTTTTTCTTTACATACACATTGATGTGTTATCTACTCTCCACTAGAATGCGAGTTGCATGATGGCAGAGATCTCATCTGTTCATTGTTATATCCCTAGATCTTAGAAGAATGCTTTTCATATATTGTACTCCCAATTGGTGTTGCATGAGAGAATTAGATTCCTTCCAATTTCAGAAGTCTAAATTCTATGTGTATGTAAGATTATGAACTAAAAGACTGCTCATATATGAGTAGTATTTGTTAATATCTACATGAATGCATTCATAATCTGACTCAAAATCATTATCACTAACACAAAGAGAATATCAATTTATTTCAGTCAGATGTTTTGAAAAGAATATCAGATGGAATATATTGACATCTGAATTCTAGGCTTTGTTCTACCCTTATCTCAGATTAGAACTTCATCTCCCTGGATCTTTTTACTAATCTAGAAAATAATAGGGTGAATATGATAATTCAATGCACTGAAATTAATAAATCATGATGCTAGTGAAGGAATATTATCTTGATACAGAATTCACCTTCATTTTTCTCTCTGGTAGCAACCACTGTCTGTGTTTTACAAGGATTACAGCTAAATCAATAGAGATAGGTGGCTGTATTATCCAGTCTCTTTACTATCTAGAGAAAATAAATGTCAATCTTATAGGAATGTTTTTCCTGTAATATTATGTGACTTTAATGTTTAAAATTATCCCCTAGGATTCTACCTTTAATGAAAACAATCATATTTCTTATAAAAATTAAACCTATGTATTATCCTTGAACATATTTGCATTATAATTACTTTGGAAATATGGATGAAGTGATTCTGAATAGAGAATACTAGTGAATTTGTAACCATGACCAGAGTGGTATGGGTCACAAAAGAAGAGGTAACATCACTTTAGAAAGTATTTATTTGCCATAAGATAAGATATTTCAGTTTTCAAGTTGCTTCACCTATATGTTAATTAGTTTCTTTAAAATATAACAAATATTCATGAGACTTCACACATTCTCACACAAAGATTCCCTAACATACAATGAAATCTAAATTGCTTTTTAGACTCAGTGATACTTCTGTAGATGTTGATAAAATGCATCATATCTATGAATAGAAGTTTCTCTCCTCAATACCTTTTCTATAACAAGATATTTAATAAAATGGGAGTGCTTATTGTCAGGGAAATTTAATTATTTTTAGCATATCATGCAATTTACTAGCTTTCCACATCAGTTCAGTTCAGTCACTCAATCATGTCCGACTCTTTGTGACCCCATGAACTGCAGCACTCCAGGCCTCCCTGTCCATCACCAACTCCTGGAGTTTACTCAAACTCATGTTCATTGAGTCGGTGATGCCATCCAACCATCTCATCCTCTGTCTTCCCCTTCTCCTCCTGCCCTCAATCCTTCCCAGCATCAGGGTCTTTTCCAATGAGTCAGCTCTTCACATCAGGTGACCAAAGTATTGGAGTTTCAGCTTCAATATCAGTCCTTCCAATGAACACCCAGGACTGATCTCCTTTAGGATGGACTGGTTGGATCTCCTTGCAGTCCAAGGGACTCTCAAGAGTCTTCTCCAACACCACAGTTCAAAAGCATCAATTCTTTGGTGCTCAGTTTTCTTTATAGTCCAACTCTCACATCTATACATGACTACTGGAAAAAGCACAGCCTTGACTAGATGGACCTTTGTAGGCAAAGTAATGTCTCTGCTTTTTAATATGCTGTCTAGGTTGGTCATAACTTTCCTTCCAAGAAGTAAGTATCTTTTAATTGCATGGCTGTAGTCACCATCTGCAGTGATTTCCAACATCAGACAGGGCCAAATAGTATATGAAAGGGCTGAGTAATCTGATTACAAGTTGTTGAATGTAAAGAGAGAATGTCCAGGAAAATAAAAGATGCAATTATCAGCTTGCCCTTTCTTCATAAATCACAAATTGCAAAGTACAAGATTGAAATATATGGGCTTTCCTGATGGCTCAGCTGGTAAAGACTTCCTACAGTACAGGAGACCTGTGTTCAATCCCTGGGTTCGATCTCTGGATTGGGAAGATCCCTTGGAGTAGGGAAAAGCTACCCACTCCAGTAATCTGGCCTGGAGAATTCCATGGACTGTACGGTACATGGAGTCGCAAAGAGTTGGACACGACTGAACGACTTTTACTTCAGTTCACTTCAAGATCAAAATATAGTGGGATCAGGCAATTGTCAATTTTTATGAATACACTTTGAAGGCCATGCATGTAACAGTTTTCAATCTCGGACCCAAATCACATGGAGATGTAGCAGCTCCCTACTCCATCTCAGACTGTGTTTTTTACAACCATACAGATTTGGTAAATTTATTCCTTTCATCATGCCCCTCTTAAATCCCTACCTTATGTTTAAAATTTCAAATCTGGCACTTGTGTGATTAGTGATTATGATGAATGAGTTAATTTCAAGAAGATATATAAAAATTATTCTGGTAAAAGTGTACTCTCTGAAATAAACAGAGCTTATGGTAGTATAAACTAGTAGAATTATGTTAGAAAGCAATCTGTTATTCAGGAATATAACCCATATCCCATAATTACTAATTCATTACTGATTTTGTTTTTTCTATATCTATCCACTTTTTTTCCTGCCACTGTATTATTTTTAAGTTCCAAGCAACATATCACTTGATCTCTAAAATTCAATGCATTCTAAGACATGCATTGCGCTTAAAAAAATAACTACAACAATTAATACCACTCCGAAATAAAATTAAATTCTTTAATATCTCAGACAAACAGTAATTGTCTACATTTTCCTGATTGGCTTATAAATCTCCTCTACACTCCGTTTCTTATTTTTATAAAAACTATTTATGAAATTGGTTGCTGTGGCTCTTAAATCTCTTTTACTTTATGCTGCTGCTGCTGCTGCTGCTAAGTTGCTTCAGTTATGTCTGACTCTGTGCGACCCCATAGAAGGCAGCCCACCAGGCTCCTCGGTCCCTGAGATTCTCCAGGCAAGAATACTGGAGTGAGTTGACACTTCCTTCTCTAATGCATGCATACATGCTAAGTCACTTCAGTCGTGTCTGACTCTGTGCGACCCTATGGACAGCCGCCCACCAGGCTCCTCTCTCCACAGGACTCTCTAGGCAAGAATACTGGAGTGGGTTGCCATTTTCTTCTTCATTACTTCATGCTAAGTAAAGTAAGTAAATAAATCTCTTTTATTTTATGATTTTGTTATCAATCTCTTGGAAGTGGGATATAGATAATTGCTTCTGTGCTTGTTCTTGCATTTGCCTAAATATAAACTATGTGAATTGATTTTATCTTTTAAAATAAATGCAATATATTAAATAAAAACAAAATAAAAAAATATATTAAATAAATAATAAGTAAAAACAAATTCTAATTTGACTAAAACTTGTAGTTTAACTAAAAATGAAACATTCAAGTTTCAAAAGCAAAGTATTTGGCATTATTTAATTAAAGAAATATGACAAGTACTGATTTTTAATATTTAATTTATTTCTTTGTTCTAAGTCATATACAGTTAAGCTACTTTTTTACCCTCTGTTTTCTTCATCTCCCATGGTACGCATTGGCAACCTCAAATTCCAATAAGGATTTTTTTCTCTCATTTTCTGTTTCCCTACTACAATTAGCTTTGTAAATCTCTACTAGTGTATTTAGGAAATTTACTCTAATTAATTTGGGTCAGGAAGTGATGTTACATACTCCTCTGACATAGCCAGATATTGAATTGCCCACAGTAACTCCATTTTCTAATAAGCAAGCTGGGTTAGAAAAGGTCCTGAAAGAGTGGAACACCCTGACTAATAACTCATTTCCAGTGTACTTTCCCAGTGTGTATAGTCATTGGAAAAGAGAGGTTCAGATTGGTTTATGAAATGAATGCACACTTTTGCATCACATCCAACAGCATAAGAAAAAAAAGGAAAAAAAAAGAAACACTTAATCTCTGCTAATGGTTTTCCATTGCTGCAGAGCTTCCATGTTACCATTCCCTACCTTGGTGAGTGGGTAGATTTTGAGCCCTAGCAAATTCTCTGCCCTAGATACCATGGCTATCTTTATCTCCAACATTCCATAACTTAACACTCCTCTTCAATACACATCCTTCCATGAAAACACTCCAAAAAGAGAGTCTTTTGCTATGAACTAACTAAAAAAAAGAAGATCCTCTTTTATACTTTTTGCTTATAGATGTCGTTGCTTCCACAGTAGGCGAAATTTAACACGGTCAGAGTCTCCCCAGCTTTCTGGAGGCTCAGTGGTAAAGAATTCACCTGCAGTGCAGGAGACTCAGGTTTGATCACTGGGTTGGGAAAGTCCCCTGGACAAGGAAATGACAACCTACTTCAGTATTCTTGCCTGGAAAATCCCATGGACAGAAGAGCCTGGCAGGCTATATAGTTCATGGGGTTGTAAAAGAGTTATACACAACTGAGTGACTAAACAATAAGTGTCTCCGCTTGTTCCTTACAGTTACTCACTTTTCTCAGAAACGCTGTAGATATCTACGTCTCCAAACTGTCCAGCCCAGCTGTCAAGGGTGCTGGTAATCTTCTTTCTCTTCTGCTGTCATACACTTTCCATCCTGTCAAAAGGTACAAACGGCCAGTTATGAAATAAACAGTGATAAGGATGTAATGTACAACATGGTGACTATAGTTACTATTAAGTTAGTGTCTATTTTCAAGCTGCTAAGAAAATAAATGTTAAATGTTTTCAATTATGTATGGTGATGTACATTAATTAGATTTATATGCTGATAATTTTGCAATATAAAAAAATATGGAATCATTGTTTGTATACCCGAAACTAACATAATGATCAGTTCAGTTCAGTTCAGTCACATAGTCATGTCTGACTCTTCATGATCCCATGGACAGCAGCATGCCAGGCTTGCCTACCTATCACTGACACCCAGAACTTACTCAAACTCATGTCCATTGAGTTGGTGATGCCAGCTAAACATCTTATCCTCTGTCATCCCCTATTCCTCCCACCTATAATCTTTCCCAGCATCAGGGTCTTTTCCAGTGAGTCAGTTCTCATCAGGTGGCCAGAGGATTGGAGTTTCAGCTTCAGCGTGAGTCCTTCCAATAAATATTCAGGACTGATTTCCTTTAGGATTGACTGGTTGGATTTCCTTGCAATCCAAGGGACTCTCAAGAGTCTTCTCCAATACCACAGTTCAAAAGAATCAATTCTTAGGTGCTCAGCTTTCTTTATAGTCCAATTCTCAAATCCATACATGACTACTGGAAAAACCATAGCTTTGACTAGATGGACCTTTGTTGGTAAAGTAATGTCTCTGCTTTTTAATATGCTGTGTAGGTTTGTCATAGCTTTTCTTCCAAGGAGCAAGTGTCTTTTAATTTCATGGCTGCAGTCACCATCTGAAGTGATTTTGAAGCCCCCCAAAATAAAGTCTCTCACTGTTCCCCCATCTATTTGTCTTGAAGTGATAGGAATGGATGTCAAGATCCTAGTTTTCTGAATGTTGAGTTTTAAGCCAGCTTTTTCACTCTCCTCTTTCACTTTCATCAAGTGGCTCTTCGGTGGTGTCATCTGCATATCTGAGGTTATTGATATCTCTCCCAGCAATCTTGTTTCCAGCTTGTACTTCATCCAGCCCAGCATTTCTCATGATGTACTCTGCATATAAGTTAAATAGCAGGGTGACAAGATACAGCCTTGAGGTACTCGTTTCCCAACTTGGAACCAGCCTGTTATTCCATATCCAGTTCTAACTGTTGCTTCTTGACCTGCACACATATTTCCCAGGATGCAGGTCAGGTGGCTGGTATTCCCATCTCTTGAAGAATTTTCTAAAGTTTGTTGTGATCCATACAGTAAAAGGCTTTGGCATAGTCAATAAAGCAGAAGTAGATGTTTCTCTGGAACACTCTTGCTTTTTTGATGATCCAATGGATGTTGGCAATTTGATCTCTTGTTCCTCTCTGCCTTTTCTAAATTCAGCTTGAATATCTGGAAGTTCAGGTTTCACTTACTGTTGAGGCCAGGCTTGGAGGATTTTGAGCATTACTTTGCTAACGTGTGAGATGAATGCAATTTTGTGGTAGTTTGAGCATTCTTTGCCATTGCCTTTCTCTGTGATTGGAATGTAAACTGACCTTTTCCAGTTCTGTGGCCACTGCTGAGTTTTCCAAATTTGCTGGCATATTGAGTGCAGCATTTTCACAGCATCATCTTTGAGGATTTGAAATAGCTCAACTGGAATTCCATTATCTCCACTAGCTTTGCTCATAGTGATGCTTCCTAAGACCCACTTCACTTTGAATTCCAGGATGTCTGGCTCTAGGTGAGTAATCACCCCATCGTGGTTATCTGGATTATGAAGTCTTTTTTTGTATAGTTTCTCTGTGTATTCTTATTCTGTGTATTCATCTGCATTTGATATATAACATTATATATAATGTATATTAATATATGCATAATTACTATAAAATAATATTAATGTTATATGTCAGTTAAATCTAAGTAATATCACACACACACACATACACATATAATTCAAATTGAAAAACATTTCTGTTTTGTATCTAACAGTGTTTCTTGTTAATATAATGAAATTCCATGTCAAATGTAATGATTAGTGGATGTATGAAAATCCACCATTTATTGAACATCTGCTGTTTACCATTTGAGGTTTTGTTGTGTACATTACATTCTGTAACATTTGCAAAATCAATTCCTATAATCTTCACTATCTCTGAGGAGGACATTCATTCTCTTTAACAGGAAAATGAAGGTTTATAGAGACTAGATAACTTGGCAAGGTTTACAAAAATAGGAAATAGTAAAGCTGGGTTCTGAAACCAGAAATGCTTGATTGCAAAGTTCAAGATATCTTCCCACTTTTCATCTCATCTTCCCTATTCCCAGAAAATATAATAGACTTCAGAAAAATCTGTCTGATTTTATCCGTGTATTCTTATATGGTATAAAAAGTCCTATATGTGCGTGAATTTGGCAAGCACAGAAATTGTTACAAATGCCAAAAGCAATTTCACAGGATATTTGTAGATTTTGTAAATGGCAAAATTTAGTTTTTTAGCATGTCTAAAAGGGAACTCAGTATCATGGTCTATCTTTGACATTCCAACAAAAATAGAGAAGTGTATTTTTAGAATATAAATGTGTCTATGCAATATGTTGCCAACACAATCTATTTGAGCTTAGATTTTTTAAATGCCCCATTGAAATTTAAAGCTTGCCTTAGGAACTAGTGCTTTGAAGACAAAACTTGAACTTAAGTTTTGCTTAGCAGCAGTCACATATCATCAATGGGAAATAGAGTGTAATTTTATTTAGTAGATATCTCTAAAATTAGGATTTATATTTTCACAGCTATAAAGATTAAGTTGTATCCTTTGCTAAGTATGGAAATGTGTCTAATTTAGTTAACATTCTGTCCACAAGTTATCTTTTTCTTCTACATTATTAACAATTAGGATAAGAAAGCATATTAATAACAAAACAACATAAGGCAATAACAATCAGTCTTTCCTGTTTGGCATCATGGTGAGAGCAGGTGAAAGGTAACCAGGTAACCATCAATGGAAGAAGAGTGTCTTAATGCCCAAATATGAATTATACAGTCTATAAAAGTATTCTTCTGAATGTCCTAAATAAACAATGATGAGTTACATGGGAAAAGTGGAAAAATTAATTATTAAATCTGTCTGCACTCATAAAGACCTTCCATCTAAACACTAAATATTTCACGTTGTGTTTTGACCTTTAGTACACCTTTCATACACCCTCCCTTTCTTTTACAAAATGCTACAGAGAATGGAAGTGTTGTCAATTAAGTAAAAAGGGTGTTTGCATCAACCTTTTCATGTGTGGAATTTAATGACATTTTAAGGTTAAAGTAAAAGTCAAACATTGATTTTTTTTAGTGTCTTCTCCTAATGCACCTAATGAATAGAGATTCCAATAAAAAACCTTTTAATCCATTTTAAACCTTCCACTATCAAAAGACTTCTTTTATTGTATTTCATTTTGTTACCAAACTTTTATCCCCCTAAGATTCAGGAAAGAAATACTGAGTCAAGGTGACTTAGGAAATTAATATCTAGAAAATCCTTAAAATGATGTATTTTACAATATAATTTAAGTGAATTACATGTATGCATACACCTTTTAGAAATCAGAAGACTATAATTCTGGAATTCAGGCCATATTAAATTGGATGCTGGTAAATTTCACTGAACAGAGGCCTAGATCTAATTTATTTTATCTACAAGGTATAATATAGAGGATAAACATTTTTTTTTTGAGGATAAACATTTTTATACCTAATATTTGATATACTTTATAAAAATTAGAAGGATTAATATTAGGAAGCATAATAGAAAACACATGTGCACAAAGAGGCTGTGATGTTTGGTAAGCAGGAATCTGATATCTCATACAAGGAAATAGATAGCTGAACAATATCAGAGGTTCATATTTCACAGATAGTTTGTATGGAGAAGAGAATTAGCAAGTCCCTTTGAACAAACTTCAGACCATACCAATCCTAACTCTCCAATTCTCCACTAGAGATATAAAAACATCTTATCTTCACATGAGTTACACAGACTCATATTTCTTATATGTAAGGTAATCCCATTTTTTCTTCAGCAAATTATGTTTATAATGATAATTATGTAAATTATTGGTAATAGCTATAGCAGGCAGGTAGAATCATATGAAGGTTTCTTAATAAACAATGGGCTTAATTCCACACCATTTATAAGAATTATTAGTCTTTTAAAGACAGAGTTAAAAGCAATGAAAGCAAGTATCTGTTTTACATTAATAATTTACATGATTGCTTTATCTAGACTAAAAAACATCCTTGTTTTCTAAATGTGAATTCACACCTGACTGTCATGGGTTCCCCATTTTGTAATTTCAATACTTGCAGTTTATATTTACTTTGTGCAGTTAATCTATGTTTTTAGTTCTAAAATTAAATTTCTTTTGTTTCAGTTAAATGTTAGAAAACCAGATGTACTAGTTTAAACAAACAAACAAAGCAAAAAAGAATAATCTGTGGACAACTTTCTATCATGGAGCTCAGGTTGTTACAACAAAAGCAATGAAGTTACCTGACCTAAGATTTGAAAGAGAATTGGAAGTGGTTCCAAAGGCTAGCTAAACTTATGTCCATGTATGTTCATCTTCGGTTCCATTTTTTTTTTTTTTTCATTAGGGAGAGCCCTCATTTCACTGACACCATAAAACTGAGTTGCCCACCTAATCCTCTTAAAATGTCCTCTACTCCTGGCTTCTTCAGCATTTGTGAAGTCTTGAAAGGACTAAGAGAGCTAAGCATAGTATTCTAGCCACATTTAAGAAAGCAAGAGTATAAAAGATTTACTCTGATAAAAAATGAATTATGAGATGTTGAAGATGTCAAGACTTTCAGAAAAATATGGAGTCAGTAGACAGATCATTTTAAATATACTCCTTTGTTCATTCCCTTATTCAATGAGTCATTCATCCCAGAAAGATTTATTGAACATCTACTATATACCTGACCACCACTAGGCATCAGCAAGAAAAATAAAAGTAGCCTGATCTTTGACTGAAGGATCTCTCTGCTTGTTGAAATGGACTAGTGATAAGGTAGCCTATCCTTTCTCCAGTGGATCTTCCCAAACCAGGAATCAAACCAGGGTCTTCTTCATTGCAAGTGGATTCTTTTCCAGCTGAGCTACCAGGGAAGCCTGAAATGGACTAACAACTACAATATGCAATTTATGCTGTGATGGAGATAAATTCATGTTGGTATAGGACCATGGACAGACAACCTAATACATAACAGAAATAATCAACAGAGGCTTTCCAGAGGTGATACCTAAGCTGAGCCATGAATACTAAATAGATGCTGGTCAATCCTGGAGGCTGGAGATGGAGAGTAGAGTCAAGTTTAGAGATGGAATGTGATATGTGAAAACCCTAAAAAGAGACTGCCTGAAGCTAGGGAACTGAAGGTACTTCTGTCTATTTGGAACACCATAGAGAAAGAAAAAAGTTGCAATAAGGTTATTGTTAAGCAGGAATTTTGTTAAGAAGTTTAAAATTCATCCTTTAGGATATGGATGGAGTTATCAAAGTTTTAATATGGACATGACTTTGTCAGATTTGCCATTTCGAAAATACTGTCTAAAGGAAAAGAAGAGAATGGATAAGAGGAGAAAGAGTTAGGGTAATGTGGTATTTCAGAGACCAGTGCAGGCTTCAGAGAAAGGAAAGCTGAAAGTCTAAACTGATGTTTCTCAAAGGGTGGTTCTTGGACTAGCAGCATTAACATCATGTAGAAACTTGTTAGAAATGAATTTCTCAGGCCTCACTCCAGACATACTGACTTAGAAAACATGAAGATAGGGTTTACAAATCTATGTTTCAAAAAGTCCTCCAGGTAATTCTAAAGCAGGCCAGTTTGAAAATCACTGAAACTTTATTAAGGCAGCAGCAACTAGAAAGAGGATACTAATAGAATTATGGTCCATTTAAATTGTAATATTATTGTGTATGGAATAAAAGAGAACAAGGAGAAGAGAATGTCTGGAATAACTTGTTTACAGCTCTGGGCTGAGCAACTTGAAAAAAAAAGTGCTAGTTTCTCAGTCATGTCTTACTCTTTGCAACCTCATGAACTATAGCCCACCAGGCTCCTCTGTCCATGGAGTTCTCTGGGGAAGAAGACTGGAGTGGATAGCCATACCCTTCTCTGTGGGATATTCCTGACCCAGGGATCAAACCTGGGTCTCCTGCATTACAGGCAAATTGTTATTCCAATATGTGTTATTTCACAAGTTTTCTAATTCTGATACCATGATCAGTTCAGTTCAGTCACTCAGTTGTGTCCAACTCTTTGCCATCCCATGGACTGCAGCACACTGGGCTTCCCTGTCCATCAACAACTCCCAAAGCCTACTCAAACCCATGTCCATCCAGTTGGTGATTTCATCCAACCATCTCATCCTCTGTCATCCCCTTCTCCTCCCGCTTTCAACCTTTCCCAGCTTCAGGTCTTTTTCTGTGAGTCAGTTCTTCGTATCAAGTAGCCAAAGGATTGGAGTTTCAGCTTCAGCATCAGTCCTTCCAATAAATATTCAGGACTGATTTCCTTTAGGATTGACTGGTTGGATTTCCTTGCAATCCAAGGGACTCTCAAGAGTCTTCTCCAATACCACAGTTCAAAAGAATCAATTCTTAGGTGCTCAGCTTTCTTTATAGTCCAATTCTCAAATCCATACATGACTACTGGAAAAACCATAGCTTTGACTAGATGGACCTTTGTTGGTAAAGTAATGTCTCTGCCTTTTAATATGCTGTCTAGATTTGTCATAGCTTTTCTTCCAAGGAGCAAATGTCTTTTAATTTCATGGCTGCAATCACCATCTGCAGCAATTTTTCCACCTAAAAATATAAACTTTCTTACTGTTTCCAGTGTTTCCCCATCTCTTTGTCATGAACGGATTGGACTGAATGCCATGATCTTAGTTTTCTGAATGGTGAGTTTTAAGCCAACTTTTTCACTGTCCTCTCTCATTTTCATCAAGAGGCTCTTTAACTCTTCTTCACTTTCTGCCACAGGGGTGGTGTCATCTGCATATCTGAGGTTATTGATATTTCTCCCAGCAATCTTGATTCCTGCTGTGCTTCATCCAGCCCGGTATTTCACATGATGTACTCTGCATATAAATTAAATAAGCAGGGTGATAATATACAGCCTTGACGAATTCGTTTCCCGACTTGGAACCAGTCTGTTGTTCCATGTCCAGTTCTAACTGTTGCTTCTTGATCTGCATACACATTTCTCAGGAGGCAGGTCAGGTGGTCTGGTGTTCCCACCTCTTGAAGAATTTTCCAGTTTGTTGTGATCCAAAGAGTCAAAGGCTTTGGTGTAGTCAATAAAGCAGAAGTAGATGTTTTGCTGGAACTCTCTTGCTTTTTCAATAACTCAACGGATGTTGGCAATTTGATCTCTGGTTCCTCTGCCTTTTCTAAATCCAGCTTGAACATCTAGAAGTTCATGGTTCATGTACTGTTGAAGCCTGACTTGGAGAATTTTGAGCATTACTTTGCTAGTGTGTGAGATGAGTGCAACTGTGTGGTAGTCTGAGCATTCCTTAGCATTGCCTTTCTTTGGGGTTGGAATGAAAACTGACCTTTTCCATGATGGAGTGAGATAAAATGAGTCCCCTCCCCACCCATTATCATTAAAAAGTCCTGAAAAGCCCGAATGGAATCAAGTACTAACTCATAAAAACCTAGTTGATAAGTAAGAGACATGACTGGCCTTAATATCTGATCAACTTTAGGCTTGTCTTTCTTTATAAAAAAAGACTGTTTTTAAGAGCAGTTTTAGGTACAGGCAAAAATTGAGAGGAAGATAATGAGATTTAGGATATATCCCCCAACTCTACATATGCAGAGCTTCTCCAATTATCAACATCCTCCATGATCACAGTATATTTATTATCACTGATGAATATGCACTGACGCACAGTCAACCAAAGTCCATAGTCTAAATTAGAGCTCATTCTTTGCGTTGTCTATTCCAGGAGTTTGAACAAATATATAATGACATATATCCAACATTATTGTATTACACAGATGACCCTCCAAGTCTTGTATGCACCGACTATCACATGTCCTCTTCCAACTGTCAACTGCTGGCTAGCACTGATTTTTTTTTTTTTTTTTACTGCCTCCAGTTTGCCTTTTACAGAATGACATATAGTCAGAGTTATAGTGTTTAGCCTTTTCAGATTGACTTCTTTCACTTAATAACATGCATTGAAAGTTTTTCCATGTCATTCTATGGCTTAATAGCCCATTTCTTTTTTTGGTGTTGACAAATATTCCACCGTCTGGAGGTCCCACTTTATTCATTCACCTACTGAGGCCATCTTGATTGCTTCCAAGTTTTGGGAATTATGAATAAAACTGCCATAAGCATTCATTGACAGGTTTTTGCATGAACATATATTTTGAACTCCTCTGTAAAAATACGAAGAAGCATGACTGCTGGATTTCATGGTAAATATTTTTACTTTTTCTAAGAACCTGCCCAATGGTCTTCCAAAGTGATTGTACCATTTTGCCTTCCCATTAGCAATGTGTGAGAATTCCTATTGCTCTATACTATTACCAGGACTAGAATTGCTCTTGGTATTCCAGATTTTGTCCATTCTAATAGGCATATAATAGAATCTCATTGCTATTTTAATTTGCATTTACCTGATGATCTACAACTCAAACATCTCTTTGTATTCTTATTTGCCAGCTATATATCTTCTTTGGGGATGTGTCTGTTTAAGAGCACTTTGAATTTTCTGGATAGCTGTCTTATATCAGATGTAACTTTTGTAATATTTTCTCCCAATCTTTGGCTTGTCTTCTCATATACTGAACATTTTCTTTCACAAGGAAGTTTGTAATTTTACTGAAATCTAGTTTATCACTTCTTTTCCCATGTATCTTGCCTTTGGTATTATATAATTTTATACTTTTAAGCTTAATTTTCAGATGAAGAGTAAGACATATTGAAAATAAATCAAGTATATAAAAGTCAAACTACTAGAGCAGAGATGAAGTTGAAAAGAAAGAGATTAAAATTATATTCCAGGTAAATATTAACAAAAAGAAAAATTGGGGGGAGGTTTGAAGGAAAAAGCAGGAAGGAAGCTGGGATGAAAAACGAGACTTTTTCATCTGGTTTTAAATTTTTTTAAACATTTTTTTTTTCTTAATCACATAAAGCAGCAATGATCTCTCCAATTCCCACGAGGCTTACCCAGAGAGAAAACATACTAAAATCACTTAAAGTGATTTTTAATTTATAGTTAAGCATTAATATGAATCTGCCTCTCAATGCCTTCAGTGACATTGTTTCAAAGCATTGACCTTTCAGTCTGCAACACAAAAGGAAATCATTCTATCAATATATCATTAAGCCAATCTTTAAAAATAACTTTGTAGTATTGTGAAAGTGGCTCAGTCATGTCTGCCTCTTTGTGATCCCATGGACTACAGCCTACCAGGAGCCTCTGTCCATGGGATTCTCTAGGCAAGAACACTGGAGTGGGTTGCCATGCCCTTTTCCAGGGGATCTTCCCAACCCAGGGATTGAGCCCGTGTCTCCTGCACTGCAGGCAGACTCTTTACTATCTGAGCCACCAGGGAAGCTCCTGTAGTATTAGCTTGCTTCTAATTTAGTCTTTATAATTATCTGTAAAAATATGTCTTAATGATTAAGTCACTATATATCCCTTTGCTTTGGTCACTCATGTGAATATTATATTTTTATGACTGATTTGTACCTTTATAAGCTCTGTGTTCATCATTGTAATGGCACTACAAGAGATTTTGACCAATTGTTCATCGTGTTTCACTTGTCTGATTTAGTTAGGTAAGAATTTTCATATCCCTTACTCACTATTCCAAAGTATACTACCTGACATGGTATACTCACACCAAAAGGACAGCCTAAGCAGATCAGAGAGCATTGTTTTTGGCCAATGCCATACATGCTATACATACTCCCATAACACACATTAAGATTATCGGAAGCTGGGAATTCATTATTTTGCATCTGATGTGCCTAGTTCAGTAAATATTACAGACATAAATAAATGCCTCTTCATAGATCTATAAAAACTCATATTGCATTTGTCTTGCTTGTATCTACCTATTTTGCCATGTAGATTGGCCTGTATTAAATAGGTGGCTGTGCATGAATGACAAGACTTCAGTAAGTTCTGCCCCATAATATCAAGAACCACAATATGAATTATAATTAAATTATCATTTAAGGAAAGCTTTGCAATTTAAATATAACTTTACAACTGTACTGTTTACCTCATGTGGTGACATGAGGTTGAAATGAAATGATTTTTACTTTATGGGTAATTCTCAATTTTTTTTTTTTTTCATTCCAGTATCAGAGAGTGATTGTTGTTGTTTAGTTGCTAAGTTGTATCTGACTCTTTGCAACCCCATGAACTACAGCACATCAACTTCCCTGTCCTTCAGTATCTCCAAAAGTTTGCTCAGACTCATGTCCATTGTATAGATGAGAGACTCATTATTTTTTGTCTTAATAGCTTTTTACTGGGTTGGCCAAAATGTTTGTTCAGATTTTTTTCTGTAAGATCATCCCAGACGAACTTTTTGGTCAACCTAATATTTCAAATTCTGAAGTGCATTGTGAAGACTAACACATTAAATATTTAAATAATTAAGATTTCTCCTAAGTGCTAGATAATAATTCAGAAATAGTTAATAATAGCAATAATAGTTAAGATACATATAGTATTTTCTGTGTGCAGTCAATTTTCTGAGTATATTACATGTATTTAAATGATTTATACTCATAATAATTATATCCAGCAGACATATTTTCATTCCATTGTATAGAGAAGGAAAATGAAGGAGACAGAATTTGAAGTAATTTGCCCAAATTTCCATAATTAGTAAATATCTCAGCTCAAATTCAAACCTTGGTTATTTGTATTCACTATTCCTAACCGTTCTGAATTTCTGCTGGAACCAGTCAAAATATGCTGAGGAAATGACATTTTCATCCACTGGTGGGAAAAAGAAATGAGGGTAATTTTTTAGGCAATAAATGCCAAGAGAATCAGATGCTCCACCATGTTTGTGCATGTGCACATGTTTCTGAGAGTTAGGGGTGGGTCTAGCAAATAAGGAGAGCAGAATGAGGTGAGAAGATACAGAAGAATAATCTCAAGCTCCTTTACTAGCAAGTTTCTGCTCTAACCCCAAGATTATTATGAATGAAACTAAGTTCAGAGTTTATTCTTTGTATAGATTTCTAAAGTACACAGAAAAGAGACTTACACACTTTTCTTCATTAATTTTTTTCTTACATAAGTCAATAAAAGATCTTTGCTACTCCAGGTCTGAAAAGGGGGGCTTGCTGATTATCCTTGCTGATTTTACTTTTTATGATTTGTTTGCAGTGATGCTTCCTAAGGTCCACTTGGCTAGGAAGAAAGTATGTATATTATAGCTGTGTCAAATCTCTTTAAAATTATTAGTTAACTAAAATGGCCTATCAATGACTATTTGCTGCTATTAGTCACTGTCATTGATATAATATGTAAGATATTTAACATTTATAATAACGCTGTGAAAAATGTTATTTCAGTTACACATGTGGGAAAAAAATGGAATAAGGCAAGGATAAGAGAAGTAAGTTTCACAATCTCACAAGTTTGAAAGAATTTAGTTTCAAAATATGTCTTTCGATTCTGATTTCAAGATTCTCTGTACTTTTATACAGCTATGGCAGAGCCTCCCTGTTCAGGCCTGGAGTAGCAAAGATCTTTTATTGATGTGTAAGAAAAAATGAATGATGAAAAATGTATGTCACTTTTCTGTGTGGATCAGGACAAACTGGAACATTCTGAAAGAGATGGGAATACCAGACCACCTTACCTTCCTCCCGAGAAATCTGTATGCAGGTCAAGAAGCAACAGTTAGAACTGGACATGGAACAACGGACTGGTTCAAAATTGTGAAAGGAGTACATCAAAGCTGTATATGGTCACCCTGCTATTTAACATATATGCAAAGTACATCATGGAAAAGGCTGGGCTGTATGATTCACAAGCTGGAATCAAGATTTCCAGGACAAATATCAACAACCTCAGATATGCAGATGTCACAAATATCAACAACCTCTGACATGCAGATGTCACCACCCGAACAGCAGAAAGTGAAGAGGAACTAAAAAGCCTCTTGATGAAGGTGAAAAAGGAGAGTGAAAAAGTTGGCTTAAAACTCAACATTCAGAAAGCAGATCATGGCATCCAGTCCCATCACTTCATGGCAAATAGATGGGGAAACAATGGAAACAGTGAGAGGCTTTATTTTCTTGGGCTTCAAAATCACTACAGATGGTGACTGCAGCCATGAAATTAAAAGATGCTTGCTCCTTGGAAGAAAAGCTATGACAAACCTAGACAGCTTATTCAAAAGCAGAGACGTTACTTTGCCAACAAAGGTCCAAATAGTTAAAGGTATGGTTTTTCCAGTAGTCATGTATGGATGTGAGATTTGAACTATAAAGAAAGCTGAGCACCAAAGAAATAATGCTTTTGAGTTGTGGTGCTGGAGAAGACTCTTGAACATCCGCTGGACTGCAAGGAGATCAAACAAGTCAATCCTACAGAAAATCTATCCTGAATATTCATTGGAAAGACTGATCATGAAGATGAAGCTCTAATACTTTGTCCACCTGATGCAAAGACCTGACTCATTAGAAAAGACTCTGATGCTGGGAAATATTGAATCAGGAGGAGGGGATGACAGGGGTTGAGCTGGTTGGGTGGCATCACCAACTCAATGGACATGAGTTTGAGCAAGTTCTGAGAGATGGTGAAGGACAGGGAAGCCTGGCATGTTGCAGTCCATGGGTTCGCCAAGAGTCAGACATGACTGAGTGACTGAATAACAACAAATAAGTTATATATCTTTAAAAAGTTATAAGGTGAGGAAAGAAAATAATCACTAAAATGATAATGAAATAACAAACTAGGGAATTTTTTTTAATGAATTTGCAATCCTTGAGAGATAATGTGAATTGAAAACTGAATAAAAATTTGTATTAATTTGTTATTGCCTCTGTAACAAAATGCCACAAATTTAGCAGCTTAAAATAAAGCAAATTCATTGGTTCAAAGTTTTGTAGGTCAGAAGTTTGTGTTTGGTGTGACTGGCTTCTCATGTGAAGCTTGACTAAGTAAGAGTCTCTTTTAAAGCTCAGTCATTTTGTTGGTGGTTTTCAGTTCCTTATAGTTGTAGAATTGAAGTCTGCATTTCCTTGTGGATTATCAGTCAAGGGATATTTCTCAGCTTCTGGAGCATACCTGCATTTCTTTCCATGAGGCTATCTCCATCTTCAATGTTGAATCTCTCTCACACTTCTCTTTTAAGGGCTCATCTACGTAGCTCAGATTTACCTGGGATAATCTCTTAATTCTAAAGTCAGTTGATTTGGGAACTTACAACATGTTCACAATCTCTTCATAGTAGCACATAGATAAGTATTTGGTTGAACAACTAGGTAAAGATTTATGTGCATCAAGAGGAAGGAAATTAAGGACCCAACTTAGAATTCTGTGTGCCATAGGTTATGTTTCCTAGTCTGCTAGAATACTAAAGAAAGTAGTGTTTAGAAAGTTTTGCTTGATACAGTCACTTAAGCTGTTCACCATTTTTACCAGTTTTCTGTATGAAAATCCCCTTGCATTATCCTGCAACTATCTTTAATGAGTGTGTGTAGAGTGTGCCTGTTCAGTTGTGTTCAACTCTTTTGCCTCTTTGCAGCTCCATGGACTATAGCCTGCCAGGCTCCTCTATCCATGGGATTTTCCAGGCAAGAATGATGGAGTGCAGTGCCATTTTCTTTTCCAGGGGATCATCCCGACCCAGGGATCAAGCCTGAGCCTATTGCGTCTCCTGCATTGGCAGGTGGATTTTTTTTTTTTTTTTTTACTACTAGTGCCACCTGAGTACCATATCCAAATCCAAAGGAATATGATGATCTTGGGTTCACATAAAAGCCCCAACATATATTTTAAAGACATATTTTTATACCCCTTAGCCTAGAACTGACATGTTTCCCCAAAATCTTGAGTGTTTTTCTCATACAGCATTAAAAAATGTCAGGGTTTTCTCTGTTACACAGATGGAATCAGAAACCCAGTGAAATAACATCAAGTGCTCGTAAATCAGATGAATTTTTCTTAGAATCTAGATATTACATAAGGGAAGAGCAGAGATTCAAGTTCAGAAATAATGGCTACTATTTTTTTCACTGTCTTCCCATGACAAATTCACACAGGTGCTGCTCTAACACTGGTTTAGGAGAATGCTTGTCAAATTGGTGTCTGTTATACTATCTGGATCAGAATATCCAAAAATAATTTTTAAAATGCAAATAGTTTGGACTCCTTAAAGATTTACCCAGTGGGATGATCTATGAATGGGCCTCAAGAATCAATCTGCATTTTAAACAACTTTCCTAAATAATTCTAATATCCACTTTTTTTTTAAAGAATTTGTATTATTGAAACTATTTTTAATTCATTTAAAATTATTTATCATAAAGTTTGATTACTTAAAGTCCTACACAGAGAGTTAGAAAAGTGGATCTAACCTCAGGGTTTGACTGTGAATTATCCTTTCTAGCTTGGAAGGTGTTCTACTAGACTAGTTTCCAGGTCTTCTGTTAAATAATAGCCTCTCCTTTTGATTCACCTTAAAAGGATGCTATTGTTAATAACATTTTTGTTCCAGCAAAGATTTTATAAAGCAATTAGACAAATTTTCTTGTTTTACACATAAGAAAATTGAGGCTTAGAATATTTAAGTGACAAAGTCATTCTGATCTTTAATGAGATGAAAACTTGCAAACAGTTTTCAAGATCAGAACTCCAGTGATCTTTTCAATGCATCATATTCCCTACATCTTTTATGTGAATCTAGCCAATACTGAAATATCCTCTGGAAAAAGCTATTAAAATTTAGGACAATCATTTTTAATTATGGTTTCACCTTGAAGGCAGATGACTTCTCAAAACTTTGACTCATTCCTGGATACTATCAGGAATCCATGGACTTTCAAAACAGATTAGTTGATAATACTGCAGTTCAGTTTGTACCCAGTAAAATAAAATCAATATGAAGTGTATAATTTTTCTTTAGCACTTGAAATGTTCCATATGCCATCCTGAGTATATTTATATCTCATTTTATTCTATATGCAACTTTCAATAATTTAGATTGCAGATGTCTAATGTTTTAGTTTTATTTGTACTGCCATATTTCTAAATAGATTTTGTTCACAGTTTAAATAATTTTTGAACTTCAAAATTATTTGGTTTTATTTAAAAATGCTTCTATTTTCACATCATTAATTTTTTATCTTGATTTTATATAGCTCTATTGTAGGAAAACATGCAATAATTCAGACATATACTACTTTGAAGTATGATCAAGCATTCAACAAAGTCTCTATTTTGTGATAACAATTGTGCTTTATAAAGAATCTCCTTAAAAAAAAGAGAGAATTTGCATCTTTATAAATAAGTGACTGATAAAAATAATAACTTGAAAACATCTTTACACCCAGGTGATGACATCCTAAGAAAATAGTTCTTACATTGAGTTTGAAGAGCATTGTGACTTGAAATTCAGTGGATTGGTGAAACCTTAAGATGGCAGAGAAATAGGACAGAGAGACCACTTTCTCCCCTCAAAATTCATCAAAAGATCATTTGAATACTGAGCAAATTCCACAAAACAACTTCTGAACTCTAGCAGAGGATACCGGACACCCAGAAAGGCAGCCCATTGTCTTCAAAAGGAGGTAAGACAAAATATAAAAGATAAAAATAGGGACAAAAGAGTTAGGGATGGAGACCCATCCCGGGGAGGGAGTTGTGAAGGAGGAGAAGTTTCCAAACACCAGGAAACCCTCTCACCCGTGGGTCTGTGGGGGAATTTTGGAATCTCAGAGGGCAACATAACCAGGAGGAAAAATAAATAAAGAAAACCCACAGATTATGGCGCCTAACTGCAACTTCCAGCAGAGAAGTAGCCCAGATGCTCACGTTTGCCACCAGCAAACATGGGCTGAACAAGGAGGCACAGGCTGCATTGCTTAGGATAAGGACTGGGCCTGAATGCCCTGAGGACAATCTGAGGGAACTAAGGTCAGGTAGCAACCCAACCTGTGGGATAGTCAGAGAGAGAGAGAGAGAGACAGAGACAGAGACAGAGACAGAGAGAGACAGAGAGAGAGAGAGACAGAGACAGAGACAGAGAGAACTTTCCCACAAAAAGCTGTAACCTAAGGCACTGCTGGGCCTACTCACAGAACAAAGGACTGAGCAAATACCAGAGGACAGCTAACCTGCTGCAGACCGGCCCATCCCCCACCAGAGGCAGAGAGGCAGGTGGGCAACAGCCAGAGCCAGAGGGAGAGGGGCAATCTTGGCCCTAGAGATGGCATCCTCCACCAAACTGAGAGCAGGCCTCCAGTTGTTAATCAAGTCTTCCTGGGACCCTGGACAGTTGACATCCACCAGGAGGGTTGCAGCTAGAAATCAGCTTCCCAGAGGAGATACACAGCACACTTGAGACGGTGCTCCCACTGTGCACCGAGGAAACCAAGCGCCTGGGATGGGAGAGGTAATAAGATGTACCACCCCACCTGGGGAGAGTACACTCGCCAAGCACCTGGTCTCCTGAGCTGCTTGGAACTTTAAAGGGCACAAAATGCAGGTCCACCTGAATATGTGCCTTTGTGGACTACCTGAGAACCTGAGCCTAAGTGGCTTAGGCCTGGAACATGCACTCAACCAAGGGCCTGCTTTAGACACTTCCCCTGCAGAGTAACCTGGAGCCTGAGCAGTGTAGACCAGAAAAGCACACACGCCATGAGCGGGGGCAAACCCTGTGTGGCCCAGACACTGCGAGCACTCCCCATACACAACGGGGATATTTGTTTGCAGTGTCCCTCCCTCCCCACAGCACAACTGAACAAGTGAGCCTAAATAAGTGACCACCTCGGTCCCCTTGTGTCAGGGCAGAAATTGGACACTGAAGAGACTTGAAAACAGAAGAAGCCAAAATAAACAGAAGGAACCCCTTTGGAAGTAACAGGTGCAACAGATTAAAACACTGTAGTTAGCACCGACTACATTGGAAAGGGCCTATAGACCTCGAGAAGAAGCATAAGCTGGAACAGGGAACTATCTGAAACTTAACTGAGCCCATACTGCCTGCAACAGCTCTGGAGAAATTCCTAGATATATTTTACTATTATCATTTTTATTTTTTTAATTTTAAATCCTTTACTACTCCTTTAATTTTCATTTTACAACCTATTACCTTGTAAAAAAAAAAAAGACCTTATTTTTAAAGCAAATTTCCTATATATATATTTTTTATAATTTTTTGTGATTTTAGTTTGTTTTTTTGATATTGTATTTTTGAGAGTCTAACCTCTCCTTGGAAGGAAAGTTATGACCAACTTAGATAGCATATTAAAAAGCAGAGACATTACTTTGCCAACAAAGGTCCATCTAGTCAAGGCTATGGTTTTTCCAGTGGTCATGTGTGGATGTGAGAGTTGGACTGTGAAGAAACCTGAGCACCGGAGAATTGATGCTTTGAACTATGGTATTGGAGAAGACTCTTGAGAGTCCCTTGGACTGCAAGGAAATCCAACCAGTCCATAAAGGAGATCAGTCCTGGGTGTTCATTGGAAGGACTGATGCTGAAGCTGAAACTCCAGTACTTTGGCCACCTCATGCGGAGAGTTGACTCATTGGAAAATACCCAGATGCTGGGAGGGATTGGGGGCAGGAGAAGGGGACAACAGAGGATGAAACAGCTGGATGGCATCACTGAATTGATGGACATGAGTTTGAGTAAACTCTGGGAGTTGGTGATGGACAGGGAGGCCTGGCGTGCTGTGATTCATGGGGTCGCAAAGAGTCGGACACGACTGAGTGACTGAACTGAACTGAACTGAACCTCTACTCTAGATTTTTAATCTTTGCTTTTTGGCATTAGTTATCAATTTTGTATCTTTAAGAATCCAATATTCAGTACCAATTTTTACTTAGGAGTGGAATTACTGGCTGATCGCCCTCTCCCTCTTTTGACTCTCCTTTCTCTCCCCCAGGTCACCTCTATCTCCTCCCTCCCCCTTCTCTTCTCTACCCAACTCTCTGAATCTCTTTGGGTATTCCAAGCTGTGGCGAACACTTAGGGAACTGATTATTGGCTAGATCTGTCTCTCTCCTTTTGACTCTCCCTCTTCTCCTGACACCTTTATCTCCTCCTCTCTCTTCTATTCTCTACGTAATTCTGTGAACATCTCTGGGTGTTTCAGGCTGTGAAGAGCACATAGAGAACTGATTACTGGCTAGATTGTGCTCTCCCCTTCTGATTCCCCCTCTTCTCCTCCTGGTCACCTCTACCTCTCTCCTCCCTCTTCTCTTCTCCATGTAACTCTGTGAACCTCTCTGGGTGTCACTCACTGTGGAGAACCTTTTCACCATTAAGCTACATGTTTTATCATCAGTGCTGTATGGGTGGAGAAATCTCGAAGTGACTTTAAGAATAAGACTGAAAACCAGAGGCAGGAGGCTTAAATCCAAAACTTGAGAGCTTCAGAAAACTCCTGACTCCAGGGACATTAATTGACAAGAGCTCATCCACAAGCCCCCATACCTACACTGAAACCAAGCTCCACCCAACAGCCAAGTTCCATAGAAAGACATACCATGCTATTTCTCCAGCAATGCAGGAACATAGCCCTGAGCATTAATATACAGGCTGCCCAAAGTCACACAATACCCATAGACACCTCAAAACTCACTACTGGACACCTCATTGCACTCCAGAGAGAAGAGACACAGCTCCACCCCCCAGAACACCAATGCAAGCTTCTCTAATCAGGAAACCTTAACAAGCGACTCATCCAACCCCAGCCACAGGGAGGAACCTCCACAATAAGGCAGAACCACAAACTTCCAGCATACAGAAAGGCCACCCTAAACACAGAAATCTAAACAAGATGAAAAGGCAGAGAAATATTCAGCAGGTAAAGGAACATAATAAATGCCCACCAAACCAAACAAAAGAGGAGGAGATAGGCAGTCTACTGAAAAAAAAATTTGGAATAATGATAGTAAAAATGATCCAAAATCTCGAAAACAAAATGGAGTTACAGAAAAACAGTCTGGAGACAAGGATTGAGAAGATGCAAGAAATATTTAACAAGGACCTAGAAGAAATAAAAAAGAGTCAAGCAATAATGAATAGTGCAATAACTGAGATCAAAAACACTCTGGAGGGAACCAACAGTAGAATAACTGAGGCAGAAGATAGGATAAGTGAGGTGGAAGGTAGAATGGCGGAAAAAAATGAAGCAGAGAGGAAAAAAGAAAAAAGAATCAAAAGAAATGAGGACAACATCAAAGACTTCTGGGACAATGTCAAACGTGCCAACATTCAAATCATAGGAGTCCCAGAAGAAGACGACAAAAAGAAAGGCCATGAGAAAATACTTGAAGAGATAATAGCTGAAAACTTCCCTAAAATGGGGAAGGAAATAGCCACCCAAGTCCAAGAAATCCAGAGTCCCTAACAGGATAAACCCAAGGTGAAACACCCCAAGACACATACTAATCGAATTAACAAAGATCAAACACAGAGAATGAATATTAAAAGCAGCAAGGGAAAAACAACAAATAACACACAAGGGGATTCCCATAAGGATAACAGCTGATCTTTCAATAGAAACCCTTCAGGCCAGAAGGGAATAGCAGGACATACTTAAAGTGATGAAAGAGAAAAACCTACAAACCAGGATATTGTACCCAGCAAGGATCTCATTCAAATACGAAGGAGAAATCAAAAGCTTTGCAGACAAGCAAAAGCTGAGAGATTTAGCACCATCAAACCAGCTCTCCAACAAACGCTAAAAGATCTTCTCTAGACAGGAAACACAGAAAAGGTGTATAAACTCGAACCAAAAAAAATAAAGTAAATGGCAACGGGATCATACTAATCAATAATCACCTTAAATGTGAATGCCCCCAAAGACAAAGACTGACTGAATGGAAACAAAAACAAGTCCCCTATATACGCTGTCTACAAGAGACCCATCTTAAAACAAGGGACACATACAGACTGAAAGTAAAGGGCTGGAAAAAGATATTTTATGCAAATGGAGACCAAAAGAAAGCAGGAGTAGCAATACTTATATCAGATAAAATAGACTTTGAATAACGGCCATGAAAAGAGACAAAGAAGGACACTACACAATGATCAAAGGGTCAATCCAAGAAGAAGTTATAACAATTATAAATATATATGCATCCAACATAAGAGAACTGCAATATGTAAGGCAAATGCTAACAAGTATGAAAGGGGAAATTAACAGTAACACAATAATAGTGGGAGACTTTAATAACCAACTCACACCTATGTATAGATTAACTAAATAGAAAATTAGCAAGAAAACACAAACTTTATATGATACAGTGGACCAATTAGAGACCTATAGGACATTTCACTCCAAACAATGAATTTCACCTTTTTCTCAAGTACACATGGAACCTTCTCCAGGATAGATCACATCCTAGGCCATAAATCTAGCCTTTGTAAGTTCAAAAAAATTGAAATCATTCCAAGCATCTTTTCTGATAACTGACTGTAAGATTAGATGTCAACTACAGGAAAAAAAAAAAAAACCAAAATATTAAAAATACAAACATATGGAGACTAAAAATCACGCTTCTGAATAACCAAAAAATCACAGAAGAAATAAAAAAAGAAATAAAAATATGCATAGAAATGAATGAAAATGAAAACACAACAACCCCAAACCTATGGGACTCAGTAAAAGCAGTGCTAAGGGGAAGGTTCATAGAAATAAAAGCTTACTTCAAGAAACAAGAGAAAAGTCAAATAAATAACCTAACTCTACACCTAAAGCAAATAGAAAGGAAGACATGAAGAACCCCAGGGTTAGTAGAAGGAAAGAAATCATAAAATTTAGAGCAGAAATAAATGAAAAAGAAACAAAGGAGACTATAGCAAAAATCAGCAAAGATAAAAGCTGGTTCTTTGAGAAGATAAATAAAATAGACAAACGATTAGCCAGACTCATCAAGAAAAAAGGGGAGGAGAATCAAATCAGCAAAATTAGAAATGAAATTTGAGAAATCCCAACAGACAACACAGAAATACAAAGGATCATAAGAGACTATGATCAGCAACTATATGCCAATAAAATGGACAACTTGGAAGAAAGGGACAAATTCTTAGAAAAGTATAACTTTCCAAAGCCTAACCAGGAAGAAATAGAAAATCTTACAGACCCATCACAAGCATGGAAATCGAAACTATAATCAGAAATCTTCCAGCAAGCAAAAGCCCAGGACCAGACGGCTTCATATTTGAATTCTAGCAAAAATTTAAAGAAGAGCTAACACCTATCCTACTCAAACTCTTTGAGAAAATTGCAGAGGAAGGTAAACTTCCAAACTCATTCTATGAGGCCACCATCACCCTAATACCAAAATCAGACAAAGATGCCACACAAAAGAAAACTACAGGCCAATATCACTGATGAACATAGATGCAAAATTTCTTAACAAAATTCTAGCAAACAGAATCCAACAACATATTAAACAGATCATAATACATCATGACCAAGTGGGCTTTATCTCAGGGATGCAAGGATTCTTTAATATCCACAAATCAATCAATGTGATACACCACATTAACAAATTGAAAGAAAAAAACCATATGCTTATCTCAATAGATGCAGAGAAAGCCTTTGACTAAATTCAACATCCATTTATGATAAAAACCCTCCAAGAACAAGACAAGGGTGCCCACTCTCACCACTACTCTTCAACATAGTTTTGGAAGTTTTAGCCACAGAAATCACAGAAGAAAAAGAAATAGAAGGAATCCAGATTAGAAAAGAAGAAGTAAAACTCTCACTGTTTGCAGATGTCATGATCCTCTACATATAAAACCCTAAAGAATCCACCAGAAAATTACTAAAGCTAATCAATGAATATAGTAAAGTTGCAGGATATAAAATTAACACACAGAAATCCCTTGCATTCCTATACACTAACAATGAGAAAATGGAAAGAGAAATTAAGGAAACAATTCCATTCACCATTGCAACGAAAAGAATAAAATAGTTAGGAATAAATCTACCTAAAGAAATAAAAGACCTACATATGGAAAACTATAAACACTGATGAAAGAAATCATAGATGACACAAATAGATGGAGAAATATATCATGTTCATGAATTGGAAGAATCGATATAGTGAAAATGAGATTACTATCCAAAGCAATCTATAGATTCAATGCAATCTCTATAAAGCTACCAATGGTATTTTTCAGAGAACTAGAACAAATAATTTCACAACTTGTATGGAAATACAAAAAACCTCGAATAGCCAAAGCAATCTTGAGAAAGAAGAATGGAACTGGAGGAATCAACCTGCCTGACTTCAGGCTCTACTACAAAGCCACAGTAATCAAGATAGCATGGTCCTGGCACAAAGACAGACATACAGATCAATGGAACAAAATAGAAAGCCCAGAGATAAATCCATGCACCTACGGACACCTTATCTTTGACAAAGGAGGCAAGAATATACAATGGAGAAAAGACAATCTCTTTAACAAGTGGTGTGAGGTAACCTGGTCAACCACATGTAAAAGAATGGAACTAGAACACTTTCTAACACCATACACAAACATAAATTCAAAATGGATTAAAGATCTAGATGTAAGACCAGAAACTATAAAACTCCTAGAGGAAAACAGGCAAAACAGTCTCTGACATAAATCACAGCATGATCCTCTACGACCCACCTCCCAGAGTAATGGAAATAAAAGCAAAAATAAACAAATGGGCCCTAATTAAACTTAAAACCTTTTGCACAATGAAGGAAACTGTGAGCAAGGTGAAAAGATAGCCTTCAGAATGGGAGAAAATAATAACAAATGAAGCAACTAACAAAGAATTAATCTAAAAAAACACAAGCAGCTCCTGCAGCTCAATTCCAGAAAAATAAGCGACCCAATAAAAAAAATGTGCCAAAGAACTAAACAGACATTTCTCCAAAGAAGACATACAGATGGCTAACAAACACATGAAAAGATGCTCAACATCACTCATTATAAGAGAAATGCAAATCAAAACCACAATGAGGTACCATTACATGCCAGTCAGAATGGCTGCTATTCAAAAGTCTCCAAGCAATAAATGCTGGAGAGGGTGTGGAGAAAAGGGAACCCTCTTGCACTGTTGGTAATGCAAACTAGTACAGCCACTATGGAGAACAGTGTGGAGATTCCTTAAAAAACTGGAAATAGAACTGCCATATGACCCAGCAATCCCACTGCTGGACATACACACCGAGGAACCCAGAATCGAAAGAGACACGTGTATCCCAATGTTCATCACAGCACTGTTTACAATGGCCATGACATGGAAGCAACCTAGATGTCCATCGGCAGATGAATGGATAAGAAAGCTGTGGTACATATACACAATGGAATATTACTCAGCCATTAAAAAGAATTCATTTGAATCAGTTCTAATGAGATGGATGAAACTGGAGCCTATTATACAGAGTGAAGTAAATCAGAAAGAAAAACACCAATACAATATACTAACACATATATATGGAATTTGAAAGATGGTAACAATGACCCTATATAAGAGACAGCAAAAGAGACACAGATGTAAAGAACAGTCTTTTGGACTCTGAGAGAAGGCAAGGGTTGGATAATTTGAGAGGGTAGTGTTGAAATGTGTATATTATCATATGTGAAGCAGATCACAGGTCCAGGTTTGATGCATGAGACAGGGTGCCCAGGGCTGTGCACTGGTATGACCCTGGGGGATGGGATGGGGAGGGAGGTGGGGGGGGGGATTTTGGATTGGGATCCCATTTGTGTCTGTGGCTTATTCAGGTCGATGTGTGGCAAAACCCACTACAATATTGTAAGTAATTAGCCGCTAGTTAAGATACATAAATTTTTTTTAAAAATTAAAAAATAAATAAAATAAAATTCCATGATTCACAACTGAAAAAGAAAAGGAGCTTAAGGTGAGGTGGAGGTAGAATCATATTGGTAAAGCCAGATTTTAAACTGACACCCAGACTTGCACTTTGGTTTTTATTATATTTCCATGTATTTGTCATTTGTATCTTGTTATATAGGAGGATGGTCACCAATCTCTGCTTCATGTTCACTGAGGTTAACAAACTTTCTAAAATTAAATATGTACAGAAGATTAAATTGTTATTACTCATTTCATGTAATTGGTTAATTGAATGGGACTATTTCCCTTTGGTTTTGAGTAAATTTGTGAATTTTGACAGATAGCAAAGAATGGAGCAAGGAATTTTGGAATGAAGAATATTTTGAGAGATGGTGCATCTGGCTAGTGTGGCATTTATATGGTCTTTGAATAATATGTGAGGATGAGGAAACCATGTAAGACTCGGGTGTGTGTGTCTCAGAGAGAGAGAGAGAGAGAGAGAGAGAAGGAGAGAGAAAGGATAATGGGAAGTTGTTTGTTAGTTCTCTGGTTCTCAACCCAAGCTTCAGTAGATTTCAAATTAAAGCTACTTTCCAAGTAAATGAAACTCAATTCAATTAAGAAAAGATAGCCATTGTGTGCCTAACATGTAAAGCATTATGACAACTCAAGAAAACAGACAGTCCTAATTTTTTTTCATGTCTTTATAGTTAGCTCCAGTAGGAAGACATACTGACATATACATTTTCATGTATATAATCATAAAACCACAAAACTTTTATAACTGAGAGAAACTTAAACATTAATGATTTTAAATTTCTCAGCCCACAGAAAAAGGAACTGAGTCCAAAAAATGTAAGGTGATTTGCCAAGAGTCCTAGAGAAATCTTTCTGATATTATCTGCCTACCTCAAATAGACTTATCATGTACCTGAGAAGAAAAATGAGTGAAAAAGCAGGCCAGGAACATACTATAATTTGCTATTGTTCCACATTATCTGTAAATAACCAGTTTAATTGTATATGTAACTTGTTGCAGAATCTCTTTGACTCTAGCTGGTCTCTGAGACAGAAGTGCAGACAATTGATTCATCTTTCATCAAGATGAGGTTTTAGCAGGCTTCTCTTCCTTCTTTGGATTTCCCTAATTTGCCTAACTTATTGTGAAAGCAAATGAGAAGTCAGCAATCAGTATAATTTTCAAAGCTATCTTCAGAGTGGATGCTGCAGGGTTAGCCAACTGGCAGATGCTAAAGAAATAGGTCATAATAAAGACCAATTAGAAGTCCTTAGTAGTTCCTGATGAACTTTACACACTTCTTGCAATCAGATAAGGGCCACGTTCTTCACAGCAATTGTTAAGTACCAGCTGCCCGTTAAAAATGATCTTTGGAACAGTTTTTCAAAATCTACCTTAAAATGATTAGGAGGTAACCCAAAGTGGACCTGTGATATTTCAGACAAATTGGCTGGTTAAAATACCTAAGATCTGGACACATAATTTTCACTATAAAAGTTTTTATTACAATTTGCTCCCAAAACCCCCAAAACTTTGCTTAGTTCTTTCCTCATTTAGCTCAATTTAGGAATCTTCCCCTTATTAAAGGAATGTGATTCAAAAGCATTCTTGTGAGAAAAGGGAACCCTCTTACACTGTTGGTGGGAATGCAAACTAGTACAGCCGCTATAGAAAACAGTGTGGAGATTTCTTAAAAAAACTGGAAATAGAACTGCCATATGACCCAGCAATCCCACTGCTGGGCATACACACCGAGGAAACCAGATCTGAAAGAGACACGTGCACCCCAATGTTCATCACAGCACTGTTTATAATAGCCAGGACATGGAAGCAACCTAGATGCCCATCAGCAGACGAATGGCTAAGGAAGCTGTGGTACATATACACCATGGAATATTACTCAGCCATTAAAAAGAATTCATTTGAATCAGTTCTAATGAGATGGATGAAACTGGAGCCCATTATACAGAGTGAAGTAAGCCAGAAAGATAAACACCAATACAGTATACTAACGCATATATATGGAATTTAGAAAGATGGTAACGATAAGCCTATATGCAAAACAGAAAAAGAGACACAGATGTACAGAACAGAATTTTGGACTCTGTGGGAGAAGGCAAGGGTGGGATGTTTCGAGAGAACAGCATCGAAACATGTATATTATCTAGGGTGAAACAGATCACCAGCCCAGGCTGGATGCATGAGACAAGTGCTCGGGCCTGGTGCAGGAAGACTCAGAGGAATCGGGTAGAGAGCGAGGTGGGAGGGGGGATTGGGATGGGGAATACATGTAAATCCATGGCTGATTCATGTCAATGTATGACAAAAACCACTACAATATTGTAAAGTAATTAGCCTCCAACTAATAAAAATTTAAAAAAAGAAAAAAAGAAAAAACAAAAACAAAAGCATTCTTGTTATCCAGGAGCACTAATTCACCCCAATCCCACAGATTTCTCCAGAACTCCTTCCTGGTTAAAGGCTGTGACTCTAAAACCTATTATTCTTTAATATTACTTCCTCAGTCTTTGTATAGAACAGTTTCTAATGTATAATGAGTCCCAAATGAAGGACAAAGAAAGCTGTGAAAATCCCAGCAGAAGTACCTCATCTACTGCATTCTTTCTGGTACAATGATCAATGCCTACTCAATCCTCAGGGTATCAGCTACATGTTTGTTATACAACCATGAAATCTCAGGGTTCACAGTATACATGCATCTTTACTTATATTCTTAATTATATAACTGCATGACTAAATATCCTATTTTGGACAAAGTTAGAATTTAGGAACTAAAGACTGGATCTTATAACTTTCTTGTCTGAATTTAAAATACAAACAATTAAAATTAATCAAATCCTTTCTGTTTGAGGCTTGAATGCTATTTTTCATTTAGATATAAAAAATAACATATAATAATTTGCTAATCATTCTTCCTAAAGTCTATGGAAATATACCAGAGAAAACCATGGAAGGGAGCATGTGGCTATAGTGAAAGTAAGGTGAGTCACAGAGGAGACAGATCTTGTCTCAAACTCTGGTTCTAATTTTAATTAGCTTATTGACACAGGGAAAATCAGTTATTTCTTTAATCTGTCTCCATTTGTAAAATCAGAATGATAGCAACTGTTATATAAGTTCTTTGCCTAGATTAATAACAATTTAAGATATGTGAAGCACGGTACCTGTGACATATGAAGTTATGCAGTAATAAACAAGTAGTCCTTCTATTTCCAATTTCTAATTTACAAATGGAAACATTTCAACAAAATAATGTTTAGTATGAGCACTAAGCAAGCTTTAGGCACAATTACGTTATTAATACTCACTGGTGTATTTAGATAAAAGCAACATGAAAGGATTAGCACTGTTCATTAATGCATCATCAGTTATAAATCCAAACAGGGAATTTATTTATGGACTGAACTATATATTCCTGATATCCATATTAAGTTTTCAGTTTTTCTTCATATTTTGTTTCAGTAAACCATAACAAGAATCAATATTTAAACATATTGATGAAGTTCTACATGAAAAAGATATATACAGGATTAGAATTTTCCGTAGACTCCTATTAGGTAAAAAAATAAATAAAAGTTGCCTAATTTAGCAACATTTGTGATATCGTAACCTTGATCTTTTGCCTTTGAGTACTCATCAGAAAACAAGGTGAAGACTTGTCAATTATTTATATGATAAAATAATTATAGATTTCAAAATCTTTTTCTTCTGGGACATTTGTAGAATTCAGTATCCATCAGAAAAACAAAAACAGTTAATAGCTTCAGGTAGTTCATGTAAAAAATCATTAAATATGGGAGAATAGGAAGAAGGGCTGCAGAGTGAAGGCCAGAGAAAGCTGACTCAGGAAATCAGAATGTGCTGGGGAAACCCTCGTCTTTGGTCTGCAAAGCCCTTATGCCTGCTGCTGCTTCTTGCAACAGAGGCTTCTCCTTTTCTTCTACTTGCTATAATTCTCATGAGTACCTTTCACTGGTAAAACTTAATCTAGAAACTTTGTTCTCAGGAATTCTGGGATACAGAGTTACTAGGCTTCTAGCCCTGAGATACAGAAGAGAGCTTAGATGGAGAATAATTAAGTTATTTAAAGGTAATCTGTTGGAGCAGTGACAAAAATATCAGGATGTGGTCTACAATCGAACTAAGAAGGTTGGAGCATAAGATGACAGGTAATTATAAGGGCAACATAATAAAACTCTTTAAGCATCCCTAGAAGTATTGGATTTTTTTAAAGGGATGATCCTAGAGGAAACATATTACTATATGTAGGGAATAAAGTTTTAAGATACAGTTAACAAGTGGAAAAAGAACTGATATCAAATGCTTACTTTTAGAATACCACTTCAAAATATATTCAATATATGGTAGTGACTATATGTGAGAATGATTGTAAGCCTTTTTCATTCTATATTTTTGATATTGATTTATAGTAATGTAGAATAGATTCTTTTAACTTTATCTTTTCCACCTCCTGTAGAATTAAATGCATGCAGTCACACAAACACAGAGAACAGGCATGCATGTGTGTACATACGCACACACCCACAAACAACCAGGCTTGATTATGTTTTTATATGCAGAAAACAGAAGCAGATGGTAGAAACTGTGAATTCCTAGCAACAGACTTTGAGACCACAATATTATTCTAGCAAAACAACAAAACATACTGCTCGTGTAAACTGATCAATATACAATTCATTAAGAAGTCCAAATATTTCTAGCAATTTATAAAGAATTAAATCAGTGTTGATCTAGACAAAGTCAATAATCTATTTTGCTCAAGTCGCCACCCTCAGATCATTTTAGTTTTCCAGAGAAGACAAAAGAGAGATAAATATAATTTAACTTTCTTTGTCAAGGAAAATTACTCAAAAAAGACAAAAAGGAAATAGCTTCCTTCTTTTTCCAAATGAGAGAACAGAGCATGGTACTACAGCTTACCTAACATAAGGACAATTTTAAAAACAAAATAAATCAAAGTAAATAAATAATCAAATAATAAAAGTAAATAAATAATCAAAATTAAAAAAATAAATCAAAATAAATAAATCAAGACAAGTAAGTGTCTTCTTACCATTCAGAAGGGTACCTTGATATAGATATTTTAGATTTGGAAAGCATAGGATTTCAGACTATTAGTGTGCACACACACACACATAAACACAGAGTAAAATGCATCTTTACTATCCAGGGAAACAATAAACAATAAGCCCCCAGGATAGTGCAGGAAATAAAATACCCAAAGAACTGAAATATTAAGGGAGAAATTGATATCACTATGGCATTTGCTCTATAATATCAGAGTTTATAATATCAGCAAACTCAGGCTGCTACAAATAAATAATAAACTATCAGATCGTCAAGTTATCTTCAAAATCCAATAGAGATAAAGCTAAGCATATTGGTCAGAGATCCTAATTCAATGAATAGCCAGTGTTCACAAGCTGTGCATGAAAAAGAAAATCTTAGGTCAGGAAAGGATTCCCAGGGGTCATTTTCCTTCTTCTGGTAAGATTTCCATAATGCCTTCAGTGCTTTGTTTTTATATTCTGCCTAAATTTAATCTATTTGGCTAGGATGAGAAGACGTTAATATTTAGAAAACACTTTTTATAAAGTCTTACCTAAATTCCAATAAATTTTATTTATCTGCTTTTGTAAAACTATGATCACAGGACACCATCTAAGAGCTCTGGCCTAGAGTAGGATCTTCTGTATAGGGTTATCATTGTTTTTTTCTGTATTCTTGAAGATCTAGATTCATTTACAATGTCAAAAATCATCTGAGTGTCATTATTTATGATCAGTTTAAGAATAGTTGTTTATAATAAAAATTGTTGCTTAAACTACCAAATGGGGCTTCCCTGGTGGCTCAGTGGCAAAGAATCTACCTGTCAATACCGGAAATGCAGATTCAACCCCTGAGTAGAGAAGATTCCCTGAAGAAGGAAATGGCTACTCACTCCAGTATTCTTGCCTGGGAAATCTCACAGAGGACCCTGGTGGGCTACCGTCCATGGGGTCACAAAAGAATTTGGAAATGATCGAGCGACTAAACAGCAACAGCTACCAAATGAAAAGATCCAGAAAATAAATGCACTTATTTCCTTCTCCCAAACAACCAGAATAATTGTTGACCAAAGCAAGTCCCGTTTGTTACTGGAGCAAGAAAGTACTTAACTTTATCAGGGTTAATATTCCTTACCAAGGGGAAATTAAAAGTGGATAATCATTAAGTTTAAATGTTTTAGTTGGAAAAGTTTAAGTTGGGCCTCTCCATGTTGGATTTTATTGGCACTGGCCAAACATTCTTTACATTGTTTATGACTGATGGACACAGTGAGGACAAAGTTTTTATGAGTAAACAATTGTTTCACAAGCAACCAAGTTAGGTCAGTAGAGTTATCTATTGCTCCAAGAAGCATTCCACCCAGATGTAAAAGTTACTCTCCTTAGAAGTAAACTTCCTTGATGATCTATTGTTTGGATTAATGGAATTTGGGGGTAGTCCTGAGATCAGCAAGCAAGTATTTAGTGGTTTATAGCCTTTCCTTCTTGTGTAAAAATCTCCTGGAACAAACAGTAGAGGCATGTAGATGTTTGGCCACCATTCTTAGTCTCTATAACGAAGCTCTGTGGCTGCAGGCTTTCTGTTTTCCTTACTTAATTCATATAATTCAGAAAAATCTATGTACCAACTTATACTTGGAAATGTACCACATTTCATGAAGAATATAGAAACGTCTTCTTAGGCTCACATCCACTCAAGATAAACAGAGTTGATAAACATAGAAAACTGAAGTCGTTTGTTTAATCTTGAAACATTAAGTCAACTTAAGCACAAGGCAACAGGCAGAGGAGTGGGTAAGGAGACCTTCTGTCCTCCCTCTGAGCTATCATGACGTGAGAGAGGTGTTGGCTAATATCAAAATAACTTGCAACCTTTACAGCCCGAGGGCTCCCCTGGAGGCTCAGACAGTAAAGAATCCCCCTGCAGTGCGGGAGACTCAGGTTCCCTCCCTGAGTCAGGAAGGTCCTCTGGAAAAGGAAATGGTTACCCACTCTAGGATCCTTGCCTGGAGAGTTCCGTGGGTAGAGGAGCCTGGTGGGCTACAGTCCATGGGGTTGCCAAGAATGGGACACAACTGAGGGACTAAGCACATAGGCGCACACAGTCTGAAGGAGGGAAGGTGGAAGACAGAACCAAGTTTAGCTGCAGAATCTGCGCGACTTTCTCTTTGCACAACAAGACAGAAAATACCGAAGGACAAAGAGTGGAGCAAGGCTTCTAGACCACATATCCATTTCCTTTTTTATTTTTTTTTCATTTATTCTTATTAGTTGGAGGCTAATTACTTTACAATAGTGGTTTTTGCCATACATTAACATGAATCAGCCATGGATTTACATGTGTTCCCCATCCCGATCCCCCCTCCCGCCTCCCTCCCCATACGATCCCTCTGGGTCTTCCCAGTGCACCAGCCCTGAGAACTTGTCTCATGCATCCAACCTGGGCTGATGATCTGTTTCACCCTTGATAATATACTTGTAACCTAACTCTACACCTAAAGCAACTAGAGAAGGAAGAAATGAAGAACCCCAGGGTTAGTAGAAGGAAAGAAATCATAAATATTAGGGCAGAAATAAATGCAAAACAAACAAAAGAGACCATAGCAAAAATCAGCAAAGCTAAAAGTTGGTTTTTTGAAAAGGTAAATAAAAATGACAAAGTGTTAGCCAGACTCATCAAGAAACAAAGGGAGAAGAACCAAATCAACAAAATTAGAAATGAAAATGGAGAGATCACAACAGACAACTCTGAAATACAAAGGATCATACAAGACTACTACCAGCAGCTCTATGCCAATAAAATGGACAACTTGGAAGAAATGGACAAATTCTTAGAAAAGTATAACTTTCCAAAACTGAACCAGGAAGAAATAGAAGATCTTAACAGACCCGTCACAAGTACGGAAATTGAAACTGTAATCAGAAATCTTCCAGAAAACAAAAGCCCAGGACCAGATGACTTCACAGCTGAATTCTACCAAAAATTTAGAGAAGAGCTAACACCTATTTACTCAAACTCTTCCAGAAAATTGCAGAAGAAGGCAAACTTCCAAACTCATTCTATAAGGCCACCATCACCCTAATACCAAAACCAGACAAGGATGCCACAAAAAAAGAAAACTACAGGCCAATATCATTTCCTTTTTTATAACTCAGAGCTCAGCACAGAAATGTGCAACAGTAGGAGACTGAAGGTGGGCTGTGGACAGAGGTTCCCAGCATCACTTCAATCCTGTGAGTACATACGTGTGGCAGTGAGGAAAGTGGGCTGGAGCCAGAAGTGAGCAGAAAGAAAAGTCATGTCTCTGATCTCAACTGCAGTTAAGGGACATTTAGATTCTTTCATCACAACTTGTTAATTTCTCTGAAGTGATGGGAAAACAAAAGATTTACACCTGTATAAAAACAGACAACATTCAGATTTATGCTTATTTGAACTATATATACATAGTATATCAAATTTATAGAAATATCAAAGAGAAAGAATTGCTGGCATTCCCAAAGAGTAGTACGTTTTCTTAATTATCCAAGGGAGAGGTATGCAAAGTTCGACATATGATACAAGTCAAGAATAGTATCTAACTAGCCTGGATCAGGTCAATTTTTTTTTTTTTGTTTGTTTATGTTGTTAATGTAAAGCTACTTAAAATATTTAGTTGATGTTTAATACTTTAAACTTTTAATAACATTTTTATACTTCCTTGTATTGCCAGGATTTTCGTGTTTGTAAAAACAAACAAGCAAACATGTTCAAAAGAAATGTTCAAAAGGAAATGTGTAAAAGCAAGGGAGAAACACTTTCTTCTGCTGATAAAGGAGTTAGATATAACTTCTTTCTCAAATAGAATGCTCAATGGACTTGTGAACTTTTGTTTCAAATATATATATGTTATGGGTTAGGGTCAGGAATGTTCTTATAGAACTAAAAATACCATAAAATCTTTAACTACAGTGCAAAAATTCTCTCCCAAGAATTACACAATTCATAATTGGTTTGTGCAAGCACACTATACAAAAGTAAACTATAAACAGTAAGACAAAATTTCTAAAGGCATTTTGGGTCTAAAATTGGACTTCTCCTCTTGCTGAAAGTGACATTTACTTGACACAAAAGTGACAAATACTTGACTTCAAAAGAAACTGGCTGATGAAGACTATTGCGGGTGATTGAGGAGGGGAGCCAGTAGAGACTGTGGGGAAAAGAAATTTAAACACCAGGTTTCTTCCACTGAGAAAGGAGTTAGATATAACTTCTTTCTCAAATAGAATGCTCAATAGACTTGTGAATTTTTTGTTTGTATATATATATATATATATATATATATATACATTTCATAGCTTTAAAAATGTCTCCAATCATTTCTGTACTAAATATTGCTGATACATTTAAAGTTTTAAGTTTTGACATGCTTTTTACCTTGAAGCAAATCCAACCAGTTTTTGTTCAATAAATATTAGAATGATGACAAATGACAAAATTTTCCACTTTAAAAGTACTTAATGATTTCCATTTTTCTCTCAAATACATTATCATAGAATCAGCAGTTCGATGTTTCTTGTTTATACTAATGTTTATAAAATAATGTTGAAAGGCAATAAAATATTCAAATGACTTTAAAATGCACTATTGTATATGCTAAAAATGGTGAACTAGGTGAAACAGGAATATTGGCAATCAAATCTTGCCACATCAGTTAAGAGATGGAGGATAGTGAAGCTAACATTTGACCTTGGTATCCTAACTCTCAATTGGAGGTTCTTCTGTCTCTATCTCATTGCTCTATATCTCTAAATAATTAAAATGAGGTAAGAACCATGAAAGTATAGACTTTGTTGGGATTGTTCAACTCTGTGTCCTTATGCACAGAATAACTTGGAACATATTAGGCCTATGATGAATGTTTGTAATATCAATAGGGAGATTCAATTCTTATCCATATTGCACAGCATTTTTGTTGCTTCATTGCAATAGATATACCAGGTGATAGTTATCCTACATAAAAACATATCCCATGACTTGACAATAGAATACATGAAGGGAAAGTTGAATCCAGAGACTGCAAATTTCACAGGCAAGACAATAATGATAGATGTCAAGAGTAAAGGAAAAATTTCCCAGGTGGCAGGGGAAGCACTCTATTTCCTGGAAATGGTTAAATTAAGGAGCTAGATGGTAGACCCTAAGCCCAAAATGCCAGGATATTATGCAGGGGATTAAAGTGGGGTCTCTTGTATAAAGGGGATAGAAAGCAGTGGGTAGTGATGCTTAGATGCAAAGCATTCATTTGATCAACAGCAAGAGATCTGCTATTGGGGCTCATGCAAAGTTAAGCTCTGTATCTATAACTAGTCCTAGCTTCTAGGAAAATAATCATTTAAGGATTATAAAATATGGTGGCAGATAACTTTGTCTACCAACATTCACATGATTATTGTTACTGTATTTGATGTGCCTATAAGAAAGATTCTTGAGTTTGGAAGTTTATGCCATTGATTCCAAAAATATCATTCCAAACATAGGAAAAATATCCTGTAAATAACATTACACAGGGGCATTAAGAGAAACTAAAATAGAACAAGAGATTTGGCTTAATTTATTTTAAATATAAGTATTAAATTGTTATTTGTTTTCAAATAAAAATAAATTATAACCATGGGTTGTTAGGTATGAATACAATGAAATGAATAACCATAAATTTTGAATTCCTATCTTCCTTAATTCTTACCTTTATTAGGAAACAGGTAATTATTTCCCCTTCTTATGAAGCACCGAAATATACACTTGTAAATTAAATATTATACTTCAATATATAAAACTTAAGCAATAATGTATGCATATATAAGATACAAAATAGATAATTATGAGACTATCAGAAGTCATCTTCATTATGATACCTAATACAGACCAAGACAAGTCTTTCTATTCTGTTTAAGTTTCAGGCTTTGAAATGTTGTTATTTTTGTTATTTTTTCGAAGAGCAAAGAACTGGTAAATAGCAGATACAGTTTCTGAACAAGGGACTGTTTGATTCTAAGTATTAATTATATGTCTGGAGGGCTTAAAATATTAATTCCTAAGTATTTTTCAATGAATGCAATATTTGTTCCTTTATAATAAGTAAATTTATCATTTTATCCTCTAAAATCACATATAGGTCTGTTCTTCTCCATCATAAACTCTCATAAACAAACAACCATAAATAAAATATTTTTATTTGTGCTTCTTTGAAGAAATGCAGTACTTTCTAGCTAGAACTGTATCTATGGAACACTTAATTTCCATGCTATAAACATGCCAATGTGTCACCCTTGAAACATAAACTGCTAAAGGAAAATTTATCTTTCAATGGTATGAAATCCAGCTACAAATGAGAATTAAGCTGTGCAGTTTAGGTATTTCAGTGATAGAAATTATTCTGTCTCATTTTCCATAAATTAACATTATTAAAATAAGTGTATCTACTTAAATATGTGACAAACTAATTTAAACATATTCCATGACAGCTGATGCTATGCATCTATGCAAGAATTAAATGAATCTGTTCAAGAAGAACATCTAGATCAATCAGTGTATTTTCCTGCCTGAGTCAATCCATGTTGTTACTATCTCTAGGTTCAGAAATAGAAAACTTAAAAATTTTGGCAGAAACTCCTTGGAATATTCATTTTAAAAGGGAGATTTTGAGAGTCCTGTGTTCCAATCCCAAACAATCAAGGTAACAATGGAATAAAAAAACAGAATCCAATTATACCATCAGCTGGTAAAGAATCCGCCAGCAATGCAGGAGACTCCAGTTCCATTCCTGGGTGGGGAAGATACCCTGTAGAAGTGATAGGCTACCCACTCCAGTATTCTTGGGCTGCCCTGATGGCTCAGTGGTAAAGAATCCACCTGTAATGCAGGAGACCTGGGTTCGATCCCTGGGTTGGGAAGATGCCCTGGAGGAGGGCATGGCAACCCACTCCAGTGCTCTTCCCTTGAGAATCGCCATGGAAAGAGGAGCCTGGCAGGCCACAGTCCATGGGGTCACAAAGAGGCACTACTGAGTGACTAAGCACAGCACACAGCACAGCATTCAGGTTAAAAAACAAAACAAAACAAAACAAAACAATCAGAGATCAAAAACAGATGGAAGGAAGGAAGGTTCACAGGTTGGACCAAAGTATAGAGCAAGAAAAGAGAAAGATGAGTAGGAAAGGTGACTCATACAATGAAGCTGTTGGGGACCTGTGAGAATCTCTTTCCCTTTATCTGACCCTATTGTACTCCAACCCCACTCCTGCTGCTGATGAGTTAGGACCCCAGATAACCTGCTGGTACTTGCCTTTTCTCCCTGTTTGTATGCACCAGTTTGAGTTTCCGCATTCCCAAGAAGACTAGAAATATGGGAATAAACTGGCTTGAGATGCCAAGAAAATATGACTACAGGAGGAAGCAGGTGAGGAAGATATTAGTTTGGGGTTTGGACCATCTTTTAAGGTTTTATTTCCAAACTATTTTGGTTATAAACATTACCTAGAAAAATAGGAATTCCTTTTTTTTTTTTTTTAGCAGATGGCCAGATCTTCTCCTAATTCTTGATGTATGGGAGGGCTCAAGAATCTATAAAATATTCTCAAAGTATAGTATGATTAAGAATGGCTGATAAACGCTAGTGCATGATACGATTAAGAGGTTTGTGCATATTTAGGCTAGAAACCATACTAAAACATAGGAAGAACAGCATAATGGTTGAATTAAGGACGTGGGAAGCAAATGGTAGACACATGTGTTCTAGAAAATAACATGTGTATTTAAGAGGCATCTTAATTGATTTCTTAAATTATTCTATTATATAATAAAGTTTACCAAGCCAGTAAAAAATGCCTATAACAGAAAAATAGAAAATGTATTAAACAAAAAATTACAAATAGCTAGTCATTGACCATCCTGACAAAAATGAACCATGACTAATTTAACTGTATAATAATATTTCAACACTTCAGGGACATGTTCCTGAAGAGTCTCCATCCTACATGCATAAAATCTGTGTTTGTCAGATATATCTGTAGGAAAAATATTTAAAGAAATCTATTAAAAATGACATTCAATATATTAAATACAATAAATAAACATTCAAGAGGATCCCTTCTTTGAAATCAACTGTTGGTGGTGTGCTGTACTTAGTCATTCAGTTATGTCCAATTCTGTGATCCATGGACTGTAGCCCGCCAGACTCCTCTGTCCATGGGGATTCCTCAGGCAAGAATACTAGAGTGGGTTGCCATGCCCTCCTTCAGGGGATCTTCCCAACCCAGGGGTCAAACCCAGGCCTCCTGCATTGCAGGCAGATTCTTTACTGACTGAACCACCAGGGAAGCCCAAGAATACTTCAGTGGGTAGCCTATCTATTCTCCAGGGGATCTTCCTGAATTGAACCAGGGTCTCCTCCCCTGCAAGTGGATTCTTTACCAGCTGAGCTACCAGGGAAGCCCCAATCAGCTATTTTATTGTAAATAAAAATACTTCTCCTGTGGAAAGTCTTAAAATACACACACACACACACACACACACACACACACATACATACACACTTTTTTTAGAGGCCCTGCTGTGATAGAAATATTATATTATGATTGGATATTTTGTGTTGTGTTGACTGTGTCTGTGAAGGGATACAAAGGCTTATACACACTTCCTCTGGAATGTGATATTTAGATAAACCAAGTGTAGTCAACTATCAGAGTGTTCCCTTAGTAACTGAACAATCTAATTATTGGAGAATAAAGGGGAGTTTAAAAATCAAAAGCAGAAAACCAAACAGTTCTCCTGAAAGACATTCATGTTTTTAACAAATCATTGTAATCTACTGAGGAAGATCTGTTTACAAGACTTATGTTAATAAATCATCTTGTAGATGTTCTGGAGCTGTTTTCTCTATTTTTATGGCAAAATATAATGTAAAAATTCAAGGTCTCATATTCTATCTCTATATATGTATGCATGTATATATGTATACACACACACATATATATACATACATATATACACACATAATATTTAGAAAGAAAGAATGGTTCTAGTCTATGTATAGCCAGTTTCTTTTCTGTCCAATTTTTTGAGACAAATATAACATTATATAATATTAACTGAGTATTTTATGACTTTTGGTAGCCATACTTTAAAAATACAGCTTTTAAATTCAAATCATCTATGCACTGTGAAATGCACTGTGATTTCACCTTAAATTGCATGAAATCTTTCTGAACTAAAAATAAATACTCAATAAGAAGACTGAGGAAACAACGTTTTCATTTATCGGAATCTGAGGAATGTGTATACTGAGTTTCAGGGAAATGCCAGACATATAACTTGTGATCCTAACACAGTAAATGCTAACTAAGGATGGGACACACTCTACTAACTGATAAATGCCATCTCTTACTCTGCCAAGTCAAATATGAAGGTAGTTTCTATTAAAATTTCTATTGATAAGAGTACTGGAGATTAGATGTATTATAGAGAGAACTTCTAGCAATAAAAGCCTGGCATGGTAAAGGAAGTAAAAAGTAATCACTTTTTATTCTTAGAGTCACCATCTGGGGAAATGTAAGACAGTATTTCTTAAGCCTTAGCTACTGCATCATTACAAACACTTGATTAGTGTTTTCAGCTGCTCATTTGTCTCTCTCCTCTCCACCTGCATATCCGCCTAGCCAATTTTCAATAATGGCTGTCCCTTTTCCCAGCCCTCAATGTGCCAAGCACTGGACAGATTCTGAAAGGCTTTGCTTCAATGGATAATGGAGAATTTGGCCAGGACTTAGCTACCATGGAGACACCCTCGATATTTTCCTACCAGTGCACATTTGTCTGAATTGAGTATTTTTTTGTCTTTTAGTTTTCTTCTTAATGGTACCTCTTTCCCAGATGATTTAGGGCCACTTCTCCCAATTTATGATTGAGACAACCAGCATTTTCCTTGTTTTATCTTCTACTTGTATAGTATAATTTACTTCTTCCATTGAAGTCTATAATATTTACTTACTTGACTTCCTATTCTTATTGTACCTCCTATCCTTTAGGATTCTATTTATACTGAAGACTTCACGGCCTATTTAACTTACTTTATTTCCATCCAAGCATCTGACAGTTTGATGTTTAATATCAGCCCTTGCCATGAAGACTCACATAACATCCTGTACATACTTAGTCTATTCATTTCAAAGTATCCTAACTCACCTCTAAAAATCATAGAATCAACACTCCTTGTACCTATCACCATTTGGAACTGCTCTTGATTTAATCTGAAAATAAGACAATGTTGAAACTCTCTTCTAATTCTAACTCATCATCCTGTCCAATTACCATATCTTTGTGCGGGAATGCTAATAGTTTTATATTGGTTTACTCTGAATTCTCTTTTCCATTCTAATCCATTCTACATCCTGCATCCAGAGTGTTCTTTTTTTTTCAAAATGCAAATTTAATCATGTTCTGAATCTTTAGCCCGACTTACACTTTTAAAAATTTCGTTTTTCACTGTTAGATAGAGGCAGTATTATGCTGTTAAATGACTGAAAAATAATTGAGGATGAAAATTTAGGAGATAACACCACCCCCCGGGCCAATCTGTAGAATTTGCCAAATTTCTATTGTTTACTTCTATAATGGCTGATTTCTATCTTGGCTGATTTCTAGCTAGCAATGCGACATTTCTGAGTGTACAGTTGGAAAAATGTGTGCACCATCAGCCATGGACAGCCAGTGTAAGCTAACTAACTCTAGAACACCACTGGACAGTGGAAAATTCTTAACTTTAGGTTCTTGCTTCATCTGTCCCTTTTGACTTTGTTGTTAACCTAGACTGTCCACTGACCTCTCTGAACCTTTGTTTAGTATCTCAAACATTATGACCTCTAGGCAGAGGGACCCTGCCCATGTTACTCCTTCCTCCTGAAACAGTTCTCAGTTTTAATCTTGCCAAATTTAAGATCTCAGCTCTACTGCAATTTTCTTAGGGAAATCTTTCTTGGTTCCTACTGCAGTCAGGCTAATCTGCTGCTGCTGCTGCTGCTGCTAAGTCGCTTCAGTTTTGTCCGACCCTGTGTGACCCCACAGATAGCAACCCACCAGCCTTCTCCGTCCATGCAATCCTCCAGGCAAGATTACTGGAGTGGGCTGCCATTTCCTTCTGCACAGACTAATCTAGACCCTCCTAATGTATGCACAGTGGTCATCATGTGCTCCTCCCTCTCTTTTCACATTGTTCTCATTTCTACATCCATTTATATCACTGTTTTATTAATGACTATCTCCTCAACCAGACTGTAAACTCTGTAAATGAAGTGTTATGCCTGAATTGACTCGTTATTGCATCATCAATGCCTATGTCTAGCATAATTCTAAGCATATATTTGCTTCTAAAAACTAATAATGATACTAACATATGTTGAATGCAATAACGAAAAAACTTTATCCTCAACTACATATTTCATATATAGTAGAAATTCATTTGATGTTTATTGAATAATTAGTTGAAGATTTATATACTGTATTTCTTCATTTGTGCTAATTTTTTCACTTTTACTATGATTTTTATTCCTTTGATTCAAAATTATCTATTTGATTTTTTTATTTATTTATTTGATTTTTTTATTCCTTTGATTCAAAATTATTTATTCTTTGATTCAAAATTATTCTCCAACTAGCTGCTATCTTACAGTTCTCTACTCCATCTATTATGGCTATATTCTCAATTTTATAATGCTCAAAGGCTATATTCTAAATTTTTAATATGCTGTTGTTATAATCATAACGTGATGAACCATTGACTTTTATCACATTTGATATGGGTACTATATTCTTATGAATTAGGAAAAATCTACTGCTATTAATTCTGTTCAGAACATGTTAGACTGAAAAATGGTAGTAAATCAAATAATGATGATTTAACAAGAAATTACCAAAAAAGTCACATGTGAGAAAAGAAAATTCATCCTGGACACAGATAATTTATGAGGAAAAAAGTGACTATTGCAAGTAAATGTGAGTAGGATCTTGAAAAATGCTTGATAGTACTCTATCATAGATACTCAGAGAAATGTAAATCATTATATATGATGGATTTAATAAGCTCACTCTGACATTCTAATTGCTAATATGGATGACATGCATGAACATGAATGAACCCAAAAAATTAAGGAAGGTTCACATAAAATCACCACTGATATGTAGTAAACATGATTCCAGTGAATCATCTTATGTAGGTGTGATGCTTTAACATAAAAATGACTTAGTTGTATAAAAACAAACACACCAAATCAATATACAGTCCTTCCTGCTTACAATGTCTGATTTCCTTTTTCCTGATAGTATGTTCAATAGAACATGTTGAGATCGTGTCTATTGTTTTGTTTTATCTCTAAAAGTGAGGTGACTTTCTTTTTGCCTCTGCATCTTTTGCTTACAAACTCAGACAGTTCTGGTTCTTAGAATAAGTCATTTTTTATAAACTAACTTTCAAAAATAAGAGACAGAGAATCTATTCTGTTTAAACACTGTGTTTAAAGTGCTTGTTGCCTAGTGTTTTCAGAAGCTAGAGGTATTTCTTTTGAAGTGTCAATCTGACTATTACCATGATTTTGATGGTAATTATAGTGGAATGCCCATATTTCAAAGAGTGAGATCAAAAGTTCATTTTAATCTTTGTACTGAATGAATTTGGCAGTGTTTCTGTGGCTTCTGAGCCCTGAGTGATACATTTGCAATGCATTTTGATGTAATAAACTTATTGTTTTGGTTTATCTGGACGGTTGGACCAGTTGGCTGTATTAGCAAACAGTTCAGTAATTTAAACATAAGACATCTAATATTACAATCATATTTGGAGCTTGTTTTAAGCACAGATATTATTAGACAGATACCATATGCTCTTCTATGGAAATTATTTTGAGTATAATAAAACCAAAAATTGAATAATACATAAATATTTATTTTACCCTTTACTTAAGGATACCTTAAAATAGATTCTATGAAGAATACAAAAAGGGAAAGTCACTCTTTGATCCCCACTTGTGGGAATAAGAAAATGCACTGAAAATGGATAAAAAGTAAAGAGTAAAATAGCTAACTATAGAAGTCAAGAACAGAGCAAATCACAATGCAGCATCTGGATAATTTAATGGATGAGGCATCTACGTATAAAATCCCATAGCAGCTTCTTTCCAAAAGTAGAAACAGGAAATGCAAGAATAAATAAATGGAAAAACATAGCATGGATAGTTTTTGACACAGTTTCCAATCCAATACAGGTAAACAGATAAATATAAGTGAAGATAAAGAAAAAACTAACATAAGAAGTAAGTATGTATTATGATAATATATTCAAATTGGCCCAGATAGTAATAAATGCACATTTTCAAGTATATGCATAAGATATTTATGAAAATTGACCACATAGTAATTTGCAAAGGCAAATACAATAAGTTTAATAAATCTAGGCTAATATTAACAATCTCTTATTCTCATGCAAGAAAACTACACATTAATAACAAAGTCAAAAAACAAGAAGATTTTTCTAAACTGAAAAAATAAATTATTGGGTCAAGAGGGAAATGCACACTAAATTTTTTAAAGCAATTTAAAAATAACAATGACAATAAAAATCAGTACATTCTAGAATCTGTAAGATAATATTAAAAAAACTATATAGGAAAGCTCAGTTTTAATTAGTCAGATAAATAAAAATACTTAATGAAAATAAACATATTGAAATTCAGATGAAAAATATTAAAAAAACCATATTGAAAGAAAATAGAAGAAATGGTAAAGAAAGCAGCAGACAGTAATGAATAAGAATAAAAGCTTTAAAACTAATGAAAACATGTAATAGTCAGTGCTTTAGAAGAATTAATTAAAGTAAATAAGTTGTTATTCAACCTACTTAATTTAAAATGAGAAGAATATAAATTTAGAGGATGAGTAACTAGAGAGACAGATTTTCTATTATAGGTGAGTGCTACCAAGAAAATATTCTTCTCTTTTCTCCTAGTTCCCAGCCAATGGCTAGAGTTTCTCTTCAAAAGAAGCAGACCACCAGCATTCTCATCTATATTGCATCAGTTTTCAGTTGCTGAAGCTCTATTCCAGGTAAAACCAACTGAGAAGTCTGGGACTTACTTCTTTCAAACTTGGCTACCAGTCACAGAACAGAAGTTCTACTCCAATAGGACAACAGATAACATTGGACCCCAATTATCCACCCTCACCTGTTTTATAGGATAGAAATTTCATAATTGAAAGTAAGTTGAGAAGAACAGGGACTACTGCCCTGACTCAATGACCCACCATAGAACAGAGGTGTCCCCATTTGTATCTTAAATGCAGTGACCTAGAGTTCTCCCCAGGGAGAGAGGCAAGTCCTAAGAACAGAGAGCTCCATAGTCAATGGCTTTCACTAATGCGACAGACTTTATTTTCAAAGAGATGGGAAAGTTCAAGGCTAAGAGCACTGTCAAAAACAATGGGAGCATTGAAAGGAAGCAGTTAATAGAAGGTTGTCAGTGCCATGAGAGAAACAAGTGAACCCACAGGGCTGCTAGAAGTTTAATGGAGAGAACCAGAAGAAGAGACAGATAAAAAGGGTCTTTTTGAGTTCAGAACATCATCAAAGATTGGTCTCAAAGACAACTCCTTCAGAGTTCAAATTTAATTTGATTATACTGTGGAGTAATTTATTCCTCAGGGATAAATTATTATCAAAAACAATTATAACAATCAGCTAGCAATTAGAGGAGGCAAACAGCTGATAGAATTTGTCATTAATAGACCTCCCTTACAAGAAATACTAAAAGGAATTCTTGAAGCTGAGAGCAAATAACACCAGAAAGTAAAAGAATGGAAAAAAAAGAAAGCAGTATCTAACATAACAGGACTGGAGGAACTTTAAACAAGAAAATAATAATAGAAATAAAGAGGGATACTAAATGATAATAAAAAGGTCAACCTACAAGGGAGATATAATAAACATGCATGCATCTAGCAATAGACAAAATGTATGAAGCAAAATTTGATAGAATTGAAGAGAGGAGAAGACAAGTCAAAGTTAATATCTGGTGGAGCAATAGAAACTCTCATTAATTTCTGATGGGAATGAAAAATAGTACAGTCACTTTGGAAGACAGTTTTGGCAATTTCTTACAAAACTAAACATATTTTGTACCATTCAATTCAGCAACTGCAATCTGTAGTATTTGCCCACAAAATGTGAAATCAGTGTACTGTTCTTTAGCATATACTTACACATTAATAGTATATATTCATATTTTTGTATATAATATAAAATCACATATAAATATAATATATATTTATACACTAGTCAAAGGAAAGATTTTAATTTAATGAAACAGTGGATATATTCAGTGAAATTAGGAAAAGACAAAAATGCTTTATATATCTACTACTATTTCATATTTTATTGGAAATAACAAGCTATTAACTGTGAAATATGTGACAAAACTTGGAAAAATATGACAGGAAGCTAACTTCAGATATTAGAACATATTATGAGGCTTATGTAATGAAAACAACAACAAAAAAAAGAAGACAGAATAATGGAAAACAATAAAAAATCCAGTATCTAAAATCATATTCAAAAGTAAATGGAAATCTATATGTATATTTCACATGCTAGTAAAGTAATGCTCAAAATTCTCCAAGCTAGGCTTCAACAGTACATGAAGTTAGAGCTTCCAAATGTTCAAGCTGGATTTAGAAAAGGCAGAAGAACCAGAGATCAAATTGTCATCATCCGTTGGATTGTAGAGAGCAAGACAATTACAGAAAAAGCATTTAATTTTGCTACATTGACTATGCTAAAGCTTTTGACTATGTGGATCACAACAAATTGTGGAAAATGCTTAAAGAGATAGAAATACCAGATCACCTAAACTGCCTCCTGTGAAACCTGGGTGCAGGTCAGCCAAGAAGCACCAGTTAGAACCGGATATGGAACAACAGATTGGTTCAAAATTGGGAGAGGAGTATGTCAAGGCTGTATATTGCAACCCTGCTTATTTAACATATATACAGAGTACACCATGTGAAATGCTGGACTGGATGAAGCACAAACTGGAATCAAGATTGCCCAGAGAAATATCGACAACCTCAAATATACAGATGACACCACCCTTATAGCAGAAAGCAAAGAGGAATTATTAAAGAGCCTTTTCATAAAGGTGAAAGAGGAGAGTGTAAAGCTGGCTTAAAACTCAAGATTCAAAAAATAAAGATCATCCCATCCAGCCCCATCAATTCATGGCAAATAGATGGGGAAACAATGGAAACAGTGACAGACTTTATTTTCTTGGGCACCAAAATCACTGCGGATGGTGACTTCAGCCATGAAATTAAAAGACATTGGCTCCTTGGAAGAAAAGCTATGACAAAACTAGACAATGTATTAAAAAGCAGAGACATTACTTTGCCAACAATGGTCCACATAATCAAAGCTATGCTTTTCCCAGTAGTCATGTATGGATGTGAGAGTTGGACCATGAAGAAGGCTGAGTGACCAAGAATTGATGCTTTTGTACTGTGGTGCTGGAGAAGACTCTTGAGAGTCTCTTGTACTGAAAAGAGATCAAATCAGTCAATCCTAAAGATAATCACACCTAAATATTCATTGGAGGAATTGATGCTGAAGCTGAAGCTCCAATCTTTTGGCCACCTGATGTGAAGAGCCGACTCATTAGAAAAGACCCCTATGCTGGGAAAGATGAAGGCAGAGAAAGGGGATGAAAGAGGATGAGATGGTTGGATGACACCACTGACTCAATGGATGTGAGTTTCAGCAAGTTCTGGGAGGTGGTAAAGGACAGGGAAGCCTGGTGTGCTGAAGCCCATGAGGTTGCAAAGAGTGGGACTTGACTGAGTGACTGAACGGCAACAACAATATGCATCTTATAATTGTTGGATGAAAGATAGATATTCTACACTACAAAGCTACAGTAATTGAAACAGTATAATACTGGCACACAACCAGAAATAAACCCATGTAGCTATGGTCAATTAATGCATGACAAAGGAGGCAAAAATATACAATGGATGAAAGACAAGCTTCAATAAGTGGTGCTGGGAAAACTGGACAGCGATATGTAAAAGAATGAAATTAAAGCATTCTCTAACACCATACACAAAAATAAATCACAATGGATAAAAGATATAAATATAAGACCAGAGACTATAAAAGTCTTAGAAACAAACATAAGCAGGACACCCTTCGACATAAATCATAGTGATATCTTTGTGGATCTACCTCTTAGAGTAATAGAAATAAAAAACAAAAAACCAATGGGACCTAACTAAACTTATAAACTTGCACAGCAAAGAAAACCATAAACAAATACAACCCACAGAATGGGAGAGTATATTTGCAAATAGCATGACCAACAAAGGATTAATCTCCAAAACATACAACCAGCCCATGCAGTTTTATTTCAAACAAAATCCAAACAACCCAATCAAAAAATGGGTAGGAGATCTAAACAGACATTTCTCAAAAGACATATCGATGGCCAATAAATACATGAAAAGATGCTCAACATAACTAATTATCAGAGAAATGCAAATCAAAACTCCAATGAGGCATTACCTCAGACTAGCCAGAATGCTGCCATAAAAAAAATCTACAAGGAGTAAATGCTGGAGAGGCTGTGGAGAAATGGGAACCCTCCTACACTGTTGGTGGAAATGTTATTTAGTGCAATCTCTATGGAGAATAGTGTGGAGGCTTTCTAAAAAACTTAAAAATAGAACTATCTTACAATCCTGAAATCCCACTTATGGGCATATATGTGGAGAAAACCATAATTAGAAAAATATATGCAACCAAATGTTCACTGCAGCAGTATTTACAATAGCCAAGACATGTAAGCAATGTCCATCAATGGAGGAATGGATAATGTATATGTGAAATATATATACACACATATATATATACACATACACACACATACATGCATACATACAGTAGAACATTACTCAGCTATAAAAGAATGAAATAATACCATTTGCAGCAACATGGATGGACTTAGGTTATCATACTAAATTTAGTAAGCAAGAAAGAGAAAGATAAATATCATATGACCTCACTTATATGTGGAATCTTAAAAAAAAATGATAAAAATGAATTTATTTACAGACAGACTCACAGACTTAGAAAACAAACTTCTGGTTACCAAAGGGGAAATGTGGGGGAGAGGGACAAATTAGGAGGTGAGAGTTGGACTATAAAGAAAGCTGAACACCAAAGAATTGAGGCTATTGAACTGTGGTGTTGGAGAAGACTCTTGAGAGTCCCTTGGACTGCAAGGAGATAAAACCAGTCTACCCTAAAGGAAATCAGTCCTGAATATTCATTGGAAGGACTGATGTTGAAGCTGAAACTCCAAAATTCTGACCACCTGATGGGAAGAACTGACTCATTTGAAAAGACCCTGATGCTGGGAAAGATTGAAGGTGAGAGGAGATGGTGACAACAGAGGATGAGATGGTTGGATGACATCACCGACTCAATGGTGAGGCAGGCTTGATTCCAACTTGTGCTTTTTCCAGCCCAGTGTTTCTCATGATGTACTCCGCATATAAGATAAAAAAGCAGGGTGACAATATACAGCCTTGATGCACTCCTTTCCAATTTTGAACCAGTCTGTTGTTCCATGTCCAGTTCTAACTGTTTGTTCTTGACCTACATACAGATTTCTCATGAGACAGGTATGATGGTCTCTTATTCCCATCTCTTTAAGAATTTTCCACAGTTTGCTGTTATCCACACAAAGGCTTTATGCAGCAGAATTAGATGTGTGTGTGTGTGTGTGTTTCCTAGAATTCTTTGGCTTTTTCTATGATCCAACGGATGTTGGCAATTTGATCTCTGGTTCCTCTGCCTTTTCTAAGTCCAGCTTGAACACCTCAGTTCACATACTATTGAAGTCTAGCTTGGAGAATTTGGAGCATTACTTTGGTAGCATGTGAGATGAGTGCAATTGTGTGGTAGTTTTAACAATTTTTGGCATTGCCTTTCTGTGGGATTGGAATGAAAGTTGACCTTTTCCAGTCTTGTGGTCCCTGCTGAGTTTTCCAAATTTGCTGGCATCTTAAGTGCAGCTCTTTAACATCATCATCTTTTAGGATTTGAAATAATTCATCTGGAATTCCATCACCTCCACTATCTTTGTTTGCAGTGATGCTTCCTAAGGCCCACTTGACTTCGCATTCCAGGAAGTCTGGCTCTAGGTGAGTGATCACACCATTGTGATTATCTGGGTCGTGAAGATCTTTTTCGTACAGCTCTTCTGTGTATTCTTGCCACCTCTTCTTGATACCTTCTGCTTCTGTTAGGTCCACACCACTTCTGTCCTTAACTGGGCCCATCTTTGCATGAAATGTTCCCTTGGTATCTCTAGTTTTCTTGAAGAGAGCTCTAGTCTTTCCCATTCTATAGTTTCCTCTATTTCTTTGCATTGCTTACTTAGGAAGACTTTCTTATCTCTCTTTGCTATTCTTTGGAACTCTGCATTCAGATGGATATGTCTTTCCTTTTCTCCCGTGCCTTTCACTTCTCTTCTTTTCTTAACTTTTTGTAAGGCCTCCTCGGAAAACCATTTTGCTTTTTTGCATTTCTTTTTCTTGGGGATGGTTTTGATCACCCACCTCCTTTACAGTGTTATGAATCTCCACGCACTATGTCTATCATATCTTATCCCTTGAATCTATTTCTCACTTCCACTGTGTAATCATAAGGGATTTGACTTAGGTCATATCTGAATGGTCTAATGCTTTTTCTTACTTTATTAAAGTCTGAATTTTGCAATAAGGAGTTCATGATCTGAGCCACAGTGAGCTCCTGACCTTCTTTTTGAATAGAAAGGCTTCAAGTTCTTCTAACTGGGATTTTGACTTTAGTTCAAAGTGAAGTACAGAAAATTCAGAGATTATCTTTTACACTTTGTTAATGTTGTTCATTTGCTAAGTCACGTCCGGCTCTTTGCCACCCTGTGGATTGCAGCACACCCGGTTCCCCTGTCCTTCACCATCTTCCAGAGTTCGCTCAAATTCATATCCATTGAGTGTGATGTTATTTAGACATCTCATCCTTTGCAGCCTCCTTCTCTGTTTGTTTTCAAATCTTTCCCAGCATCAGTCTTTTCCAATGAGTCCAATGTTCATATCAGGTGGCTAAAGCATTGGAGCTTTAGTCCTTCCAAAAAAAAATTCAGGGTTGATTTCCTTTAGGATTGACTGGCTTGATCTCCTTACAGTCCAAAGGACTCTCAAGAGTCCTCTCCAGTACCACAATTTGAAAGCAGCCACAACCACTAAAGCTGAAGAAACTGAAGTTGACTGTTCTATGAAGACCTACATGACCTTTTAGAACTAACACACACACACACACACACACACACATGCACGCACACACAAAAGATGTCCTTTTCATAGAGACATGGAATGCAAATGTAGGAAGTCAAGAGATAATTGGAGTAACAGGCAAGTTTGGCCTTGGAGTACAAAATGAAGCAGGGCAAAGTCTAGCAGAATTCTGTCAAGAGAATGCACTGGTCATAGCAAACACCCTTTACCAACAGCACTAGAGATGACTCTACACATGGACATCACTAGTTTGTCAATACTAGAATCAGACTGATTATATTCTTTGCAGCCAAAGATGGAGAAGCTCTATACAGTCAGCAAAAACAAGACTGGGAGCAGACTGTGGCTCAGATCATGAGCTCCTTATTGCAAATTCAGGCTTAAATTGAAGAAAGTAGGGAAACCACTAGGTCATTTAGGTAAACCAAATCCTTTACACTAAAGTTACCATAAGCTTGAGGCCTTCACTCACTCTCAAGAACAAAAAAAGTTATCTTGTACATTTTGTCAACTAAAGCAATTTGCTTTAAATTTCAGTTAGATTTTTATATAATAAGAGAAACACCTCTTCCTTAGATGTGTCACTGTAAGTTTGTAGATCCGTGCTCTTTGAATTGAGGTTTAGTGTACTTATTTACTTAACATATACCTATTAGGCACTTACTATGAGCAAGAACTGTTCTAAGTTCTTCAAAAATAATAATGCACTTAACTTTCAAAAACTCATATGATGTTATGAATAACAGTACAGCTCCTAGTTTAGAGATATAGAAAACTGAAGCATGGAGAGCTCAGGTAATATCATTGATGTTCACAAAGATGGTAATGACAGGGGAAAGTTTCAAATTCATGAAGTCAAAGAACTTCTTAAACTTAATCGTTACAGTTTGTGGGTGCTAGATTTATTCAGTCATGTCTGACTCTTTGTGACCCATGAACCATAGCCCGCCAGTCTCCTCTGTTCAAGGGATTCTCCAGGCAATGAAAGAATACTGGAGTGGGTTGCCATGTCCTCCTCCAGGGGATTGTCCCAACCCAGGGAATGAACCCTAGTCTCCTATGTCCCTTGCATTCACAGATGGGTTCTTTACCACTAGTGCCACCTGGAAGCCACAATCATTACAGTAGTCAATATAAAATAATTCATTAAATCAGAGTTATCATAAAATTCTTTAGCAACCATGCATTTTATGTTAGAAGATACTGGAAATGTTATTTATATATTAAATCTGGAGTGGATTCATTTTGTGTAATAATAGATAACAGTTTTATAGGCCTAGAATATGTTATCTATTTTATGAGATATACATGAATATTAAAACATGAAAAGGAAAATGGGAAGGTTGCAATGGAATAGTAAGCTAAAATTTAATTATCCATTTCCATTTTCAAATTCATTGACTGTCCACCTTTTCAAATGGGTTTTGGGTGGTAAGAGAGGAAATTGATTGTTTAATGTGTGTTTTCCTTTTAAAGAAGGAGTATTAAAGTAATCACGTGAACATGTAAGTTTCACTAAAGGACTCTAGGGAGCTAAATCATTTTATTAGAAAATTTAAAGCTCATTAACATTCCATCCAGACTTTTCCAGCAGCAGCCATATTTGTGGAACAATTTATATGCAAATTTTTAAAAATAAATTGATATTGAAATTATCTAAGGATGGCTACTTTATATGTATGATTTATGATCAGTTGTGAGCACGGCATTTATCATGCAGACACAAAAAATAAATTGAACAACGAATGCAAATCATAAAAAGTGAAGAAAGGTATCCAAAGACTATTATATTGACACATGTCCTCAGAAAATTGTGTCTCCATTCATATTCTCTTAAATTGTTGATATATGCTGTGGAAAAATTTTTTATGTCTAATAAAATATGTTACAGATGCACTAGTTTAAATGAAAGGACTTCACTGCTATTTAATATCAAAAGCCTCTTAAATATATGAAAACTCAGATGGGTTTTCATATAGATGGATTGATTTTGCTGATAGATAATGGAAATACTTTTAAACTCTAATTTTCACATATTAAATATTAAAAATGAAAAGCACAGTTACTTTGAAAAATGTGTTCTTAGTTTTTTTGCAAGTATCCAAGGAGACAATAAATCCAGATCCTTTTTTCCTCAGCAGTACAACAGAATGGGGGTGTAGATCAAGGAAGTTAAGAATTAATAAGACTGAATATTTTGTTTAATAGTTTTCAAATTTATGTAGAAAGGTCTTTGATAATATTTCAGCTAAGAGCTGGTTTCATACTAAGCCAGTTGATTTCTTGGCAAATACCACTTAGTCTTACAAAAACAATAAAAATTGGTATATGAAATTCTCTGTAACTATGATCATATATCAGTTTATAATCTATGTGTACATACCACCACAGATGAGTCCTGTCTAACTTTAACCTTTTTTTTTTTTTTTCCCCCCTTTGGGAATGATTTTATATCCAGTCACATGAATGTCTCAGCAAGTGGAATAAGCCATGATACAACTGCAGATGAATTATCTCTGTGGTGATGGTAATTATTTTTAAGAGAAGATAGTGACATACTCCCCTAAATTATGAAGTAAACAGTTTTCTTTCCTAACGCACTGACTGACATTTTCATTCCTTAATCCATGTTGGGTAACATGGTGCCTATTGGAGATCCCTAAATATATTTGAATGTGGCATCTGTAAAAGTAGTTTCTAGATTGATTTACTATTATTATAAATCATAAGCAAAGATCCCGTTTGTAGAATTCTCACTACATGACAAGCATTGTTAAGCTCTTTAAATACTCATATCAGCATCCTCAAACCCTATAGGGTAAATTCCATGGTTTGTCATGGCTTTGTTCTGTATTATATGTTTACTGCATAGTATTTACATAATAAATGAGTAACATACAGAAATCTATGATGCAAAAAAATTCTTATTCAAGTTTATGAACTCCTTAAATCTCTATTAAAAGAACACTTGATTTCATTGACTTCAGGTTATAAACCATTGCATAAACCTCAGTTGACTAAATTCTAACCAGAATCATGGTCAGATTCCATTGTGCTTGGCCACTGAGTGGGGAGGCTGGTCCTCGTGACCACATACCACTTTGTGTGAACTATGAATTCTCCCCTAAGGATGTTCCCTCTGTACTGACCAACTACAGAGACATAAACTAAAATATATTTTATTTTAAATATTTGATCCTATTGTCTCTATTAAGCATATCTGCATTTTTATATGAAAATGGGTTTCACTTTATTTCAGAAAATGATAAGTCATGACGTATCATATCTAAATTTAGAAACATCAGTGTTGCTTTGAAGCTGGCCAAGATAATACCCAAATGCTCCACTGAGGTAGCCGGACCTTGATTTTCATTGACATGTTGAAAACTACTGAAGTCAAACAACTGGAGTATCATCAGTGGAACTTTTCAGGTAATTATCCATTTCATGTCATAAATATCTTTAAAATGGGATATGTTTTAAATGGTCTTTCCAGATGGCTCTGTGCTGAAGAATCCTCTGGCAAGTTCAAGAGATGCAGGTTTGGTCACTAGGTCAGGAAGATCCCTTGGAACAGAAAGTGGCACCAGTTCCTGTATTCTTGCCTTGAAAAATCCCATGAACAGAGAAGCCTGGTCGGCTACAGTCCATGAGGTCTCAAAGAGTTGGACACAACAGAGCACACACACACACGCATACATGTTTTAACTATTTTTCACTCATTACTGGTAAAATGTTCTATTTTTGTGCCACCGCTGCAATGCTCTTGTAGTACTGAATATGCACTATTTAGAGCTGTTCATTGATACAAAATTGCTTATTTACACAGTCTCTTCAGGATAACTTTTTTTATGAACTTCAAAGCAGAGATAATTTGAGGTTGAAGTCCCCACTGGAACTTAGTACAAATCTCTCCTACAGATGAAACCAGAGTAAAATAATGATTGCCTGGGAACTTGAAAAAACTTTTATAGCTTTTGGCATTGTCTTCTTGTCAAAATGAACTATCTCCCCATTTATTCTAAATTAAAATTGTAAAGTTAACAAAGATCAAGACAATTATAAACATGGTGTAAAGTGGCTCAGTGGTAAAGAAACTGCCTGCCAATGCAGGAGATGCAGGACACCTGGGTTCAATCCCTGGGCCAAAAAGATCTGCTGGAGGAAGAAATAGAAAACCACCCCAGGATTCTCACTTGGAAAATCCCATGAACAGAGGAGCCTGGCAGGCTAGAGTCCATTGGGTTGCAAAGAGTCTGATATGACTGTGCAACTGAGCATATACAAACACATGCAAAGCCAGAACAGCAGAGCATTTAGTTTTTCTTTTGTAAATACTGCTTTCCCATGCTGTTAGTCAAGTATTATTTAAGATTCTACTGGATCTTAATAGAATGCTCACATCATTAATACTTTAAACAGGACATTAAAACATGTATGAAGTTCTGTCAAGTATTATTAATGATTAAACAATGAGGAAATATGTTATTACAGTGTATTCAATCTTTAATGTCCATTAAATCCACTTGGCAAGTGTAAGTAGAAAAAATACTAACTACAATTCTTGCTCTCAAGTACTCCTTTACACATTATAAAGAAATGAGGGTCTTACAAGGAAACCACACACAGTCGCTGTAATTTGAATGGGCCTTTCACAGAAATCATATTATCCTCCTACTAGGGATAGTGATAAACAGACATCCTGCTTCCTGCTTTGTAAGCAAATGCCTGTGCATGTAGCACTGTGATTATATTACTATCTTAGGCCTTAGATCATCTTCAGCATCACAGAGTTCTGAAAATCCCATTAAGAAATCATTTCAAGGAAATATAAATATTCTTTGAAATAATCTTCAATGCTTTTCTAATTTTTTACATAAATGTTTCCTCTAAATCTCTTCTGAGAATGGGGAATAAATTCACTTCTATATATGCACAGGGAGATATGGATATACAGTTTATTTTATTTCCATTTTAATTGGTCTTCTAACTAAATATAAGACAGATAATGCAAATGTTTGCCAAACTTTATATGCACTATGCTTAACATGTATAATACTAGAATTTATAACTGAATTGATCCCAAGAAAGTCTTTCTGAGTAAAAGCTTATTATCATATTTTTAGAATAGCAAAAGTTTTGCTTTAAAATTGAGTTTTTACTTTTTCTTATGATCCCTCCTGAAAAAACTGCATGCAGGTCAGGAAGCAACAGTTAGAACCAGACATGGAACAATGAACTAGTTTGAAATTGGAAAAGAAATCTGTCAAGGCTGTACACTGTTCTCCTGCTTACTTATATGGAGAGTACATCATGCAAAATGCCAGGCTGGATGAAGCACAAGCTGGAATAGAGATTGCCAGGAGACATATCAACAACCTCAGATGTGCAGATGACCCCAATCTTATGGCCAAAAGCAAAGAAGGACTAAAGAGCCTCTTGATGAAGGTGAAAGAGGAGAGTGAAAAAGTTGGCTTAAAACTCAACATTCAAAAAATAAAGATTATGGCATCTGGTTCCATCATTTCATGGCAAATAGATGGGAAAACAATAGAAACAGTGACAAACTTTATTTTTGGGGGCTCCAAAATCACTGCAGATGGTGACTTTAGCCATGAAATTAAAAGATGTTTGCTCCTTGGAAGAAAAGCTATGACCAAACTAGACAGCATATTAAATAGCAGAGACATTACTTTGCTGACAAAGGTCTGTCTAGTCAAAGTTATGGTTTTTCCAGTAGTCATATATGAATGTGAGAGTTGGACCATAAGGAAGGCTGAGTGTTGAAGAATTGATGCTTTTGAACTGTGATGCTGGAGAAGACTCTTGAGAGTCCCTTGGACTGCAAGGAGATCAGTCAATCCTGAAGGAAATCAACCTTGAATAATCATTGGAAGGACTGATTCTGAAGCTGAAGCTCCAATATTTGGCCACCTAATGGGAAGAGTTGGCTCATTGGAAATGACTGTGATGTTGGGAAAGATTGAAGTCAGGCGGAGAAGGGAACAATAGGATGACATGGTTGGATGGTATCACCAACTCAATGGACATGAGTTTGAGCAAACTCTGGGAGATGGTAAAGGACAGGGAAGCCTGGAGTGCTACAGTCTATGGGGCTGCAGAGTCAGACATGACTGAGCAACTGAACAGCAACAATGAAAGGTAAATACTTCATAAATTTAATCTAATTTCTTTTCACTTTTAATTGATTTTCATGAACTTGAGGGAACTTCTCTTTACATATATCCCCAAGGAAGACTTTCCACCTAGCTTTTTTTAAGTGAGTCAGCATAATTCAATTTTCAATGTCCAGAGCCCTAAAATAGGTACAGAATTTACATTAAATTACTTATTTTCTACTTTAAAGTATTGTTGGATCAGCAGAAGGTTGACACTAACTATACTAATTGTAAGGATAAAGTGGGCAAGAGTCATGAAAGCTTTGTATTTTCTGATAATTTTTTTAAGTATCATTTTTTTCTCTTAAATGCTTACACTTGTTTTAATTGTGAAGACTTATAAGTTATGCCTGTAAACTGTCTTAATCTTCTCAGCTAAATTTAGAATTCTTATGTGTCAAAAATTGTTGGCATTTGGCCATTTGTTGAATTTCTTGCTGATATCCTGACATGATTAAAAATACAATTATTCTACTCAAGTTACAAAAGTAAGAATCATTTGTGGTGCCTGCTGTGTCCTACTAATACCTTTTACTCTGAGAACATGTCCTCCCAACCTCCCACTATTGGTACATCCCAGAAAAATTAAAAAAAAAAATAGCACAACTAGGATTGTCCTACAGAATTCTGCTTCCTGGCAATAGTTGATCAGGGAGAGATGTCTGCTCTAAGCCAAGCTATATTGAGATTCCCTTTTCTGGGAATATGAAGTGAGAAAGATTTTAATTCAACTGTGCTGTTTGCTTGGACTTGAGTTATGCAAACCTGATGAGCACAGGTGGGGAGGAGCTGCTTTATACATGGAAGTAGAGATAAAGTCAATTCATTACAGAGAGTGAACCATTGTGCAACTAAAGCAGAAATGTATAAGGAAGAAGAGAAAGAGAGAAAGGAAGGGAGGGGTGTGCAAGAGTTATTTCTTAGTCTTCTTACAGCTTTCCAGTTCTTAGCTTCACTTACCTTAAAGACAGCCAATTTTGAATTTTTTTGTATTCTTTTATTAATGTTAAATCAATGAGTTCCATTACTTTGTAGCAATATACATATATATATATATGTATATATATATATATATATGAAGGCAAAGATAAGTTCTCATATTTTTTTCCTTGAAATACACGTGAGAAGTCATATATCTAAGTCCTACAGCCCTTTTTCTAGGTTTGGGAAACACACTTTAGACTTAAAAAATCCTGATGCCTGTTAAATGTGCTGTGTGACTTGGTTTCCTAGGTAACAGTGTATGTTGATTTAGTTGTAAAATTTCTACTTCTTTGAGCTCATGCTTGAGTGGGTAGGGAGTTCTAAAATATATATAAATCTCAGGATCAGAAATTTCCCTCTCATCCTCCACTTCTTGCTACCTGCATCCACAGAGGATCTATATTTACCAACCTTCAAGCAAGATTTGCTGTTCTTCAATTTTACCATAAGCCCTTAGGAGCTTATTTCTAATTTTATGACACTCTCAACCTATGTTGCCTAATGCGTCATAGGAATGATTTAAAAATTTATAAATAATGAAAAATTATAATATTAAATCATTCACTGAGCATTCACTGAATATGAAGAACTTTGTCCTTCATTTGCATTATTCCATTTGATCTGCACAACAATCCTAGACACTAAATACGATTATCATTTATTTTTTGAAACTTTTTTGCTTTAGAGTATAACTGATTAATGGGCTTATCTGGTGGCTCAGTGGTAAAGAATCTACCTGCCAGTGCAGGAGACATGGGTTCAGTCCCTGGGTCGGGAAGACAGCAACCCACTCCTGTATTCCTGCCTGGGAAATCCCATGAACAGAGGAGCCTGGTGGGCTATAGTCCATGGGGGTCACAAAAGGGATGGACATGACTTAGTGACTAAGTAACAACAGCCACAACAACATAGTTGATTAACAATGTTGTGTTAGTTTTAGATGTACAGCAAAGTGATTCAGTTATACATATAGGTATATCCATTCTTTCTCAGATTTTCCCCATATAGGCTGTTACATAATATTGAGCAGAGATCCCTGTGCTATATAGTAGGTCCCTGTTGGTTATCTATTTTAAATATGGCAGTGTATACATGTCAAGCATTTCTTTTTGTTAGGTGAGGAAACTGACATTTCATGAAGATAAATGGCTTAAGGTCATAAATTTGTGAGATCAAGACTTGAATCTTTGTCTGTAAATGCCAGACTCATGCCCTGGATCAATATACTGCACCAGAAATACACAGCTATGTGTTCATCTGATATTTTTGTATCAAGGCATAGGAGGAGGCAGGAAGAGAGTCAGGTCCCCTCTCTTTGGAGCCCCAGAGAATACAAGGGAGATACACTGGTAGGTAGAGAGAAATTTGACTTGCAGCACTTGCCATCATTTATTTATTTATTAAGGGCAGGGAGAACACGGCATTATCTTCTGGTCTCACCCATTGCACAATGTCTTACTGATGACAGGCTCTTAATAACAAGTTGATTAATAATTGGAACCATGAATGCAGCCTCTATTGCCACTACCAGGGCATCTCCCCTAAATTATAACCTCTGTTTTTACTTCTATAACATAATTCAATAAGTGTCATCTATAAAAAATGTTTATTTTTATTTTACAAAATTTCTTGTATATATACAAAAACATGATTGAGTAAACAGCTAATAAAATATAAGAGTATATGCTAGAAAATTTTGGGTTTGGAATTTTTTTGTCCATTTGAACTCACTTCATTACTTCTCCCACCTTGGACCTCCTATTGATACTATTTCTATAATGATGTGACTGATTCTCCTTCTAAGAACATTGGGGGTTGAAGGAATCCTGTCCTTTGTCATTATTTTTCAGGTTAAAAAAAAAAAAATCCTGAAGTTTTAAGAGACAAAGGGGCTCACCGAATGATCCACTCCATATACAACTGGAGACTGCAGAATGAGAAGTAAAATTAGGGTTTTCCAATCACCTATCTGCTGCATCTCACATATCCACTTTGGTATATACTGCTTTAGTCATCTCTATTAGCTATGTCTTTGGTTACGATATATAAAATGAATAGACTGGACAATTGGAAAAGAATTGAACATACTTGAAAAGAACTTGAAATTGCACAGAGTTGGTGGAATGTTGAAGAATCAGACGCAAAATGTTAGCAGAGACTGAGAGATTGGGCACCCAGAGCAACTGCTAAAGCCCTGTCCTCCTTCAGGAGCACAGTTGAGAGCAATGGGGAAAGCAGTGGTCACAGTTTTACTAGTGGTACCACTGTTCCTGACAAAGTTCAGCCTTTACCCCACTGCTCCTGGAATGATTTCCAGACTGGCTCCTGCATAACTGCACAGACCACTAGAGAGTCAAAATGCCAATAGGGGTTAGTCCAAGGCAAGTTAGGGTCAGAGACCCACATTTCAGCTGCCAAGGACCTAGAAGACAACCCCCAACCCTTTTCAGTTTTCGCAGTGAGAGATAAAATTCTGTCTTTCTTTCTAGAGATTTCCCCAAGCAGAAGAGATTTAGAGACTGGGCAGCTGCAACTGAGATATGTCCACTAAACACTTTCAAATAGTTTATTGTATTGACAAAAAGTGCCTTTGATAAGTTACACTGGCAAGGAAGATTTTAAGACTGTTGTAATAGGCGAGAAAGATTGAACTCCAAAAGCAGGAGAGTTTTTTTAAGTGCTGGGATAAGCTGGTAGAAAAGTACTGGAGGAAGTTGGAGGGGAAGTTGACCATTGAGATTAGGCCATCTGATTTATTAATTGGTGCTTATCACAGTGGGACAAATTGAGAAAGCAGCATATCATCATCCTTTTAAAATATAACAGTGGTAAAAGATGACTAAGTATTTGAATTAACACAATGGAAAGTCATGAAACTTCTTTTAGCTTCCTTTTTCCTATAATAAAAACTTTTGGACAATAAAAGATGTCTCAGATAACCAGAGGATGAAAACAGAGATGTCTCCAAAGGTACAAATAAAAAATTAGATTAGATGCATTTAATTTGCAGGAAAAATAATTCACAGGCTATATTTTATTTGTGGTTGTCTAAGAGATATTGATAAGGAAAATCTGAATTTTTTTCAGCAAGATTATTTAGAGAAATGACAGTAAATGAAAGTGAAATTTGCTCAGTCATGTCAGACTCTTTGCATCCCCATGAACTGTAGGCTGCCAGGATCCTCTGTCCATGGAATTTTCCAGGCAAGAATACTAGAGTGGGTAGCCATTCCCTTCTCCAGGGTATCTTCCCAACTTAGGGATTAAACTCAGGTCTCCTGCATTGCAGGCAGATTATTTACCATCTGAGTCTAAGAGATATTGATAAAGAAAATTTGAATTCTTTTCAGCAAGCCTATTTAGAGGAATGATAGTAACAAATATCTGATTACAACTCCATTTGGTTATTAATTCCCCGTGCAGTTTAACTTAAAGCATAATTTCATCACTAAAGTTTATATTATTTTTCACTAGTCCATTGACAGAATACTGCCCCTAATGTGTATTTCTTTTTTTTTTTTTCATTTATTTTTATTAGTTGGAGGCAAATTACTTTACACTATTGTAGTGGTTTTTGCCATACACTGACATGAATCAGCCATGGATTTACATGTGTTCCCCATCCTGAACCCCCCTCCCACCTCCCTCTCCATCCCATCCCTCTGGGTCATCCCAGTGCACCAGCCCCAAGCACTTGTCTCATGCATCCAACCTGGACTGGCAATCTGTTTCACACTTGATAATATACATGTTTCGATAGCTGTGGTACATATACACAATGGAATATTACTCAGCCATTAAAAAGAATACATTTGAATTAGTTTTAAAGAGATGGATGAAACTGGAGCCCATTATAGAGTGAAGTAAGCCAGAAAGATAAACACCAATACAGTATACTAATGCATATAAATGGAATTTAGAAGGATGGTAATGATAACCCTATATGCAAGACAGAAAAAGAGACACAGATGTGTAGAGCAGACTTTTGGACCCCAATGTGTATTTCTTCTAACATTGTAAAATAAGGAAATGATAAACTTATAAGAAATAGTATTGCTATATAAGATTTCAGAAAAATACGCAAAGTAAAAGCTTGACCCTGAACATAGCTATACTTTATTTCTGTGAAAACTACTCTCAGTCATTTAGTCAGTTCAGTCACTCAGTCGTGTCTGACTCTTTGCGACCCCATGAATTGCAACACGCCAGACCTCCCTGTCCATCACAAACTCCCGGAGTATACTCAAACCCATGTACATCGAGTCGGTGATGCCATCCAGCCATCTCATCCTCTGTTGTCCCCTTCTCCTCCTGCCCCCAATCCCTCCCAGCATCAGGGTCTTTTCCAATGAGTCAACTCTTCGCATGAGGTGGCCAAAGTATTGGAGTTTCAGCTTCATCATCAGTCCTTCCAATGAACACCCAGGACTGATCTCCTTCAGGATGGACTGGTTGGATCTCCTTGCAGTCCAAGGGACTCTCAAGAGTCTTCTCCAACACCACAGTTCAAAAGCATCAATTTTTTGGCGCTCAACTTTCTTCACAGTCCAACACTCACATCCATGCATGACCACTGGAAAAACCATAGCCTTGACAAGATGGACCTTTGCTGGCAAAATAATGTCTCTGCTTTTTAACATGCCATCTAGGTTGGTCATAACTTTCCTTCCAAAGAGTAAGCATCTTTTAATTTCATGGCTGCAGTCACCATCTGCACTGATTTTGGAGCCCAAAAAAAGAAAGTCTGACATAGTTTCCACTATCTCCCCATCTATTTCCCATGAGGTGATGGGACCAGATGCCATGATCTTAGTTTTCTGAATGTTGAGCTCTAAGCCAGCTTTTTCACTCCCCCTTTTCACTCTCATCAACAGGCTTTTTAGTTCCTCTTCACTCTCTGCCATAAGGGTGGTGTCACCTGCATATCTGAGGTTATTGATATTTCTCCCCCACAATCTTGATTCCAGCTTGTGCTTCATCCAGCCCAGCATTTCTCATGATGTACTCTGCATATAAGTTAAATAAGCAGAATGACAATATACAGCCTTGACATACTCCTTTTCCTATTTGGAACCAGTCTGTTGTTCCATGTCCAGTTCTAACTGTTGCTTCCTGACCTGCATACAGGTTTCTCAAGAGGCTGGTCAGGTGGTCTGGTATTCCCATCTCTTTCAGAATTTTCCACAGTTTATTGTGATTCACACAGTCGAAGGCTTTGGTGTAGTCAATAAAACAGAAATAGATGTTTTTCTGGAACTCTCTTGCTTTTTCTCTGGCAATTTGAATTGGCAATTTGATCTCTGGTTCCTCTGCCTTTTCTAAAACCAGATTGAACATTTGGAAGTTCTCATTTCACATATTGCTGAAGCCTGGCTTGGAGAATTTTGAGCATTACTTTACTAGCGTGTGAGATGAGTGCAATTGTGTGGTGCTGTGAGCATTCTTTGGGATTGCCTTTCTTAGGGATTGGAATGGAAACTGACCTTTTCCAGTCCTGTGGCCACTGCTGAGTTTTCCAAATTTGCTGACATATTGAGTGCAGCACTTTCACGGCATCATCTTTCAGGATTTGAAATAGCTCAACTGGAATTCCATCACATCCACTAGCTTTGTTCATAGTGATGCTTTCTAAGGCCCACTTGACTTCACATTCCAGGATGTCTGGCTCTAGGTGAGTGATCATACCATTGTGATTATCTGGGTTGTGAAGATCTTTTTTGTACAGTTCTTCTGTGTAGTCTTGCCATCTCTTCTTAATATCTTCTGCTTCTCTTAGGTCCATACCCTTTCTGTCCTTTATTGAACCCATCTTTGACTGAAATGTTCCCTTGATATCTCTGATTTTCTTGAAGAGATCTCTAGTCTTTCCCATTCTGTTGTTTTCCTCTATTTCTTTGCATTGATTGCTGAGGAAGGCTTTCTTATCTCTCTTGGCTATTCTTTGGAACTCTGCATTCAAATGGGAATATCTTTCTTTTTCTCCTTTGCCTTTCACTTCTCTTCTTTTCACAGCTATTTGTAAGGCCTCCTCAGACAACCATTTTGCTTTTTGCATTTCTTTTCCATGGGGATGTTCTTGATCCTTATCTCCTGTACAATGTCACAAATCTCCTTCCATAGTTCATCAGGCTCTCTGTCTATCAAATATAGTCCCTTAAATCTATTTCTCACTTTCACTGTAATCATAAGGGATTTGATTTAGGTCATACTTGAATGGTCTAGTGGGTTTCCCTACTTTCTTCAGTTTAATTCTGAATTTGGCAATAAGGAGTTCATGATCTGAGCCACAGTCAGCTCCTGGTCTTGTTTTTGCTGACTGTATAGAGCTTCTCCATCTTTGGCTGCAAAGAATATAATCAGTCTGATTTCGGTGTTGAGCATCTGGTGATGTCCATGTGTAGAGTTTTCTCTTTTGTTGTTGGAAGAGGGTGTTTGCTATGACCAGTGCATTCTCTTGACAAAACTCTATATTAGCCTTTCCCTGCTTCATTCCATACTGCAAGGCCAAATTTGCCTGTTTCTCCAGGTGTTTCTTGACTTCCTACTTTTGCATTCCAGTTCCCTATAATGAAAAGGACATCTTTTTTGGGTGTTAGTTCTAGAAGTTCTTGTAGGTCTTCATAGAACCGTTCAACTTCAGCTTCTTCAACGTTACTGGTTGGGGCATAGGCTTGGATTACTGTGATATTGAATGGTTTGCCTTGGAAATGAACAGAGATAATTCTGTCGTTTTGAGATTGCATCCAACTACTGCATTTTGGTCTCTTTTGTTGACCATGATGGCTACTCCATTTCTTCTAAGGGATTTCTGCCCACAGTAGTAGATATAATGGTCATTTGAGTTAGAGTCACCCATTCCCGTCCATTTTAGTTAGTTGATTCCTAGAATGTTGACATTCCTTCATGCCATCTCCTGTTTAACCACTTCCAATTTGCCTTGATTCATGGACCTAACATTCCAGGTTCCTATGCAATATTTCTCTTCACAGCATCGGACCTTGCTTCTATCACCAGTCACATCCGTAACTGGGTATTGTTTTTGCTTTGGCTTCATCCCTTCTTTCTTTCTGGTGTTATTTCTCCATTGATCTCCAGTAGCATATTGGGCACCTACCGACCTGGGGAGTTCCTATCTTTAGAGTACTCTAATTACCTACAGTAGAGACACTGAGCATTGCAGAAGAAGGCTTTGAAATAATGAGTGAATACTCTGATAGTGTTTTTGTTATAGTTAGTATTAAAAAGGATTGTTTGGAGGACACTATTTGAGACATACAGTTCCTTTTCTCTGGAATTTACACCTAACTGCTTGAAACATAATATAATAATGATTCATTTTTATTGGTGATGTACTTTAACATTCACTGTGTATTCTTCACGTGATGTAAGTATTGAACCTCAATGAAAGATAGTGAAGTACAGAGTAGGTTTTGTTTACATTTTATAGGACTTGAATGAGAATACTAACGTTATTGAAAAGTAAAAGGAAAAGTTCAACTTGGAATTCAGGTTTGCTGATTCCAAGTTCACTGATTTAATTGATATAAAGAACATAGCACATTTTTGATGTACAGAAAATTCTAGCCATCAATATTATTACTATTAGTATCTTAATAAATCTTTTATAATATCTCTTCTCTGAGTCAACTGTCAAACAGAAGTAAACAATTTATAAAATTTTTGCTCTGAGATAGCATTTTCTTATATTCATTTCTCATAAAATCTTTCTTATTATTCTACTTTAAAGAAGACTGCTGATTCTTCCTAAGACAGCAGGACAATATTTTAGGTAGAAGGGTTGTTTGTTAGTATGTATGAGCCTGATATCTAGGGTTAGCATAATAAGAAAGACAGATTATTTTCTTCCCATCCAAATGTATGCTCCTATGTTCACACTAATTCCTCTTTTACCACAAGTACACAGACCATCTGGGAGTCCGGGGTTCTATTGTTATTTAAGATGGTAATCTGCTACAGTTGTCTGCCTTTATTCACAACCAGTCCCACTGGAAATCTCAGTCACAACTTGGATGACATGGATGTTAAGCAAAAGAGGAATCATTCACTAGAGTGGAACTCAGAAAAGAGTAAAGAAAGATGAATCTGATTGTCAAGCAAGTAATTTCTATTCTGCAAAACTGACTGTTGCACTGTGATGGACAGCTAATTTTGACAGACACTGAAGTGAAAAGATTACAAATTAAACCTCCACCAAGATGGGAAGCTGTTAAAACCTCGACTGGATTAGGCCCATTTGATTTTTTAGAAGTTGCATTTATTCATGAACATTTTGCCCCAATTCCTACTTGTCTAGGTAAATTTGTTGGTCTTTTTTTCATGAAATCTTTCTGTAAAGGAATATATGATTAACAGAAACCAAACACACAGTACAAGCCTAGTTCTTTCAGGCATGTATAAATCATTTTACCCTTCACGGATCACAGCTTTGTCACTGGCGAGGGGATTGGATAACTCAAGGATGCCATGAGCCATGCTGTGGAGGACCAGTCAAGATGGACGGGTCATAGTGAAGAGTTTTGACAAATGGTGGTCCACTGGAGGAGGAAATGGCAAACTACTTCAGTATTCTTGTCAGGAGAATCCCATGAACAGTATGAAAAGGCAAAAAATATGACACCAGAAGATGAGTTCCTGAGGTCAGAAGGTGAGTAGAGGGCAGATACTAGTAGCTTCAGAAAGAATAAACCATGGGGAGAGCAGAGGGCAGATAATATGGGGAGAGTATGCTACTGGGGAAAGCAGAGGGCAGAAACTAATAGCTCCAGAAAGAATAAATCAACTGGGCCAAAGTGGAAATGACAATCAGTTGTGGATATGTCTGTAGTGAAAATAAAGCCCAATGATGTAAAGAGCAATATTTCATGTGAACCTGGAATGTTAGGGCCAGGAATCAAGGTAAATTGGACATGGTCAAGCAAGAGATAGCAAGACTGGACTTCGGCATCTTAGGAATAATTGAAGTAAAATGGATGGGAATGGGCAAATTTAATTCATATGACCATGATACCGACAGGCAAGAATCCCTTAGAAGAAAAGGAGTATCCCAGAGTCAACAAAAGAGTCTGAAATGCAGTACTAGGGTGCAACATCAAAAACTACAGAATGATCTTGGTTTGTTTCCAAGGCAAACCATTCAACATCAGAGTAATACAAGTCTATGCTCCAATCAATGATGTCAAAGAACTTGAAGCTGACCAGTTCTATAAAGACCTACAACACCTTCTAGAACTAATGAAAAGTTGTTGCTGAACCACAAAAGATGCCGGGATTCTTGGCCTCCAGAGGAGAAGAATTCAATCCGGGGCCAGAGACAAGGCTTGATCACTCAGGGCTTTTGTGTAACAAAGTTTTATTAAAGTATAAAAGAGATAGAGAAAGCTTCTGACACAGACATCAGAAGGGGGCAGAAAGAGTGCCGCCTTCACTAGTGTTAGCAAGGAAGTTATACACTTTTTAATTAGTTATTACAATGAATCAAAAGAATGTCTGGAAATTGTAAAGATCTTACTAGACTTATGCACATAATTTACATTTTAAGATAACAGGATTAGCCAGAGGGTTTTCAGGAAGGAGAAACTGTCCTCTAGCAGGATACATTGCTGTTATAGAATCCTTAGTACAGAGTTTAAACTGAGTTGTTGTGTAATCATCAGTTCCAGGCTTAAAGATAAAAACATTTTATATGATTAAGGCTAAGGAGTGTAAAGGGAAAAAAAGTTTGTCCTTTCTTCCTCCTCGAGAACCCCAGACCCTTCTGTCCTTGGGGACGCCCAGACTACTTATCAACCTGCCTAGGAAATGACTCTCTCACTAACACCAAGAAAAGATATATTTTTCATCACAGGGGATTGGATGCAAAAGTAGGAAGTCAAGGGATATCCAGAATAAGAGGCAAGTGTGGCCTTAGAGTACAAAATGAAGCAGGACAAAGGCTAAAAGAGTTTTATCAAGAAGACACACCGGTCATAATAAATACCCTCTTTCAACAACAAAAGAGATGACTCTACACATGGACATTACCAGATCAGTTCAGTTTAGTTCAGTTGCTCAGTAGTGTCCGACTTTTTGCGACCCCATGAATCGCAGCACGCCAGACCTCCCTGTCCATCACAAACTCCCGGAGTTTACTCAAACTCATGCCCATTGAGTCGGTGATGCCATCCAGCCATCTCATCCTCTGAAGTCCCCTTCTCCTCCTGCCCCCAATCCCTCCCAGCATCAGGGTCTTTTCCAATGAGTCAGCTCTTTGCATCAGGTAGCCAAAGTATTGGATTTTCAGCTTCATCATCAGTCCTTCCAATGAACACCCAGGACTGATCTCCTTCAGGATGGACTGGTTGGATCTCCTTGCAGTCCAAGGGACTCTCAAGAGTCTTCTCCAACACCACAGTTCAAAAGCATCAATTTTTCAGCGCTCAGCTTTCCTCACAGTCCAACTCTCACACCCACACATGACCACTGGAAAAACCATAGCCTTGACCAGATGGACCTTTGCTGGCAAAATAATGTCTCTGCTTTTTAACATGCCATCTAGGTTGGTCATAACTTTCCTTCCAAAGAGTAAGCGTCTTTTAATTTCATGGCTGCAGTCACCATCTGCACTGATTTTGGAGCCCCCCAAAAATAAAGTCTGACACTGTTTCCACTGTCTCCCCATCTATTTCCCATGAGGTGATGGGACCAGATGCCATGATCTTAGTTTTCTGAATGTTGAGCTCTAAGCCAGCTTTTTCACTCCCCCTTTTCACTCTCATCAACAGGCTTTTTAGTTCCTCTTCACTCTCTGCCATAAGGGTGGTGTCACCTGCATATCTGAGGTTATTGATATTTCTCCCCCACAATCTTGATTCCAGCTTGTGCTTCATCCAGCCCAGCATTTCTCATGATGTACTCTGCATATAAGTTAAATAAGCAGAATGACAATATACAGCCTTGACATACTCCTTTTCCTATTTGGAACCAGTCTGTTGTTCCATGTCCAGTTCTAACTGTTGCTTCCTGACCTGCATACAGGTTTCTCAAGAGGCTGGTCAGGTGGTCTGGTATTCCCATCTCTTTCAGAATTTTCCACAGTTTATTGTGATTCACACAGTCGAAGGCTTTGGTGTAGTCAATAAAACAGAAATAGATGTTTTTCTGGAACTCTCTTGCTTTTTCTCTGGCAATTTGAATTGGCAATTTGATCTCTGGTTCCTCTGCCTTTTCTAAAACCAGATTGAACATTTGGAAGTTCTCATTTCACATATTGCTGAAGCCTGGCTTGGAGAATTTTGAGCATTACTTTACTAGCGTGTGAGATGAGTGCAATTGTGTGGTGCTGTGAGCATTCTTTGGGATTGCCTTTCTTAGGGATTGGAATGGAAACTGACCTTTTCCAGTCCTGTGGCCACTGCTGAGTTTTCCAAATTTGCTGACATATTGAGTGCAGCACTTTCACGGCATCATCTTTCAGGATTTGAAATAGCTCAACTGGAATTCCATCACATCCACTAGCTTTGTTCATAGTGATGCTTTCTAAGGCCCACTTGACTTCACATTCCAGGATGTCTGGCTCTAGGTGAGTGATCATACCATTGTGATTATCTGGGTTGTGAAGATCTTTTTTGTACAGTTCTTCTGTGTAGTCTTGCCACCTCTTCTTAACATCTTCTGTTTCTGTTAAGTCCATACCCTTTCTGTCCTTTATTGAGCCCATTTTGCCTGAAATGTTCCCTTGATATCTCTAATTTTCTTGAAGAGATCTCTAGTCTTTCCCATTCTGTTGTTTTCCTCTATTTCTTTGCATTGATTGCTGAGGAAGGCTTTCTTATCTCTCCTGGGTATTCTTTGGAACTCTGCGTTCAAATGGGAATATCTTTCCTTTTTCCCTTTGCTTTTCGCTTCTCTTCATTTCACAGCTATTTGTAAGGCCTCCTCAGACAACCATTTTGTCTTTTCGCATTTCTTACCAAAACCAGATCAATTATATTCTTTGTGGCTGAAGATAGAGAAGCTCTATATAGTTATCAAAAGAAGACCTGGAGCTGACTGTGGCTCAGATCATTAGCTCCTTATTGCAAAATTCCGGCTTAAATTTAAGAAAGTAAGGAAAACTACCAGGCCCTTTAGATATAAGCTAAACCAAAACTCTTATGATTATACAATTGAAGTGACAAGTAGATTCAAAGGATTAGATCTGATAGAGTGCCTGAAGTATGGACAGAGGCTCATAGCACTGTACAGCAGAAGGTGACCAAAAACACCTGAAAGGAAAAGAAATGCAAGGAGGCAAAAATGGCTGTCTCTGGAGGCTTTAGGACTAGCTGCGGAAAGAAGAGAAGTGAAAGGCAAGAGAGAAAGGGAAAGACACACCCAAGTGAATGCAGAGTTCCAGAGAATAACAAGCAGAGACAAGAAGGCCTTTTTAGATGAACAATGTAAAAAAATAGAAGAAAAAACAGAATGATAAATACTAGAGATCTCTTCAACAAAACTGGAGATATCAAGTGAACACTTCATGCAAGGATGGGCGTGATAAAGGACAGAAATGGTAAGGACTGAGGTGGGGTGGAAGAGTGGGCAGCAGGCAGCCACAGAGGAGACTGTTTAAGACAGGGTAGCCTCACTGGTTGCTCCTGGGGCAAAAAAATTTTTTTAAATAAAAGGGATGGTAAGGACCGAACAGAAACAGAAGAGGTTAAAAAGAGGAGGCGAGAATATACAGAATAACTGTACAGAAAAGGTCTTAATGACCTGGAAAATTACAGTGGTGTGGTCACTCACCTGGAGCTGTACATTCTGGAGTGTAAGGTCCAGTGGGTCTTAGAAAGCATTACTAAGAACAAAGATAGTGGAGGATATGGAATTCCAGCTGAACTATTTTAAATACTAAAAGGTCGTGCTGTTAAACTACTGCATTCAATAGGTCAGTAAATTTGGAAAACTCAGCAGTGGCCACAGGACTGGAAAAGATCAGATTATTTTTCAGTCCCATCCCAAAGAAGAGCGATGCTAAAGAAAGTTCAACCTATTACACAATTGCACTCATTTCATACGATAGCAAGGTAATGCTCAAAATCCTTGAAGCTGGGCTTCAACAATATGTATATCAAGAACTTCTAACTGAACAAGCTGGATTTAGAAAAGGCAGAGGAACCAGAGATCAAATTGCCAACATTCATTGGATCATAGAGAAATCAAGGGAATACCAAAAAAACATCTACTTCTGTTTCATTCACTATGCTAAAGCATTTGACTGTGTGAATCACAATAAACTGTGCAAAATTCTTAGGGATGAGAGTATCAGACCAACTTAACCTTCTCCTGAGTATCTTGTGTGGGAGTCAATAAGCAACAGCTGGAACCATTGACTGGTTCAAAGTTGGGAAAAGAGTAACACAAGGCTGTACATTGCTATTCTGCTTATTTAACTTATATGCAGAATACATCCTGAGAAATGCTGGGCTGGATGAATTACAAGCTGGAGTCAAGACTGCCGAGAAAAATATCAACAACCTTATATATGCATACGATACCACTCTAATGGCAAAAAATGAACATGAATTAAAGAGCTTCTTGATAAGGGTGATAGAGGGGAGTGAAAAAGCTGTCTTAAAACTCAACATTTAAAAAACTAAGATCATGGTATCTGGTCCTATCACTTCATGGCAAATAGAAGGAAAAAGTGGAAGCAATGACATAATATATTTTCTTGAGGTCCAAAATCACTGAGGAGGATGACTGCAGCCATGAAATTAAAAGATGCTTACTCCTTAGAAGGAAAGCTATGACAAACTTAGACAGCATGTTAAAAAGCAGAGACATCACCTTTTTTTACAAAAATCCACATAATCAAATTTATGTTTTTTCCTGTAGTCATGTGCAGATGTGAGAGTCTGTTAGTAAAGAAAGCTAAGTGCTAAAGAACTGATGCTTTTGAATTGTGGTGCTGCAGAAAACTCTTGAGAAATCAACCCAGTCCATCCTATAGAAAATCAACCCTGAATAATCACTGAAAGAACCAATGTTGAAACTGAAGCTCCAATACTTTGGCCACTTTATGGGAAGAACCAACTCATTGGAAGACTCTGATGCTGGGAAAGATTGAAGAAGGCAAAAGGAGAAGGGGACAGAAGAGGATGAGATGATTAGATATCATCACAGATTCAATGTACATGAAATTGAACAAATTCTGGTAGATAGTGGAGAACAGAAGAGTCTAGCGTGCTGCAGTCCATGCAGTCACAAAGAGTTGGACATGACTTAGAGACTGAACAACCACAAGAAATTATTTTTAGTATGATTTTACTGTTTTATTATTCATTTACTATTATACTACTGTATTTTTTGCTTGT